>NW_026645188.1:0-20426 GCF_030020395.1 Manis pentadactyla
CTCTCTCTCAAAGGATTCTAGCATTTTCTCTCTCCTTCACACTCTCTCTCTAAGGAGACTAGGATCTATCTCTCTCTCTCTCTCTCTCTCTCTCTCTCTCTCTCCCCCTCAATGGAGCCTAACAGCACTCTCACTCACTCAAAGGATCCTAGCATCTCTCTCTCGCTCTCTCTCTCATATGAGATTGGCAACTCTCTCTCTCACTCTCTCTTAATAAAGCCTAGCATCTCTCTTTTTCTCTCTCTCTCAAAGGAGCCAGCATCTCTCACTCCCTCTCTCTCTCTCTCTCTCTCAAAGGAGCTTAGCATCTCCCTCTCACTCACTCTCTCTCAGAGGAGCCTAGCATCTCTCTCTGTATCCCTCTATCTCAAGGGAGACTAACATCTCTCTCTCTCTCTCTCATCTTCACTCTTACGTTCAAAGGAGCCAGCATCTCTCTCTCTATCTCTCTCTCTCCCTCTCAACGGATCCTCGCACCTCTCTCTCTCTCACAAAGAATCCTAGCATTCAAATATATATCTCTCTCTCAAAGGAGTCTGACATCTGTATGCCTTTCACTCTAAGGAGCATAGCATCTCTCTTTATTTCTCTCTCAAAGGAGCCTAGCTTCAATCTCTCTTTTTCTCCCTCTCTCAAAGGATCCTAGCATATCTCTCTTTCTCTCTCTCAAAGGTGCATAGCATTTCTCTCTCTCTCTCTCAAAGGAGCCTAGAACCACTCTCTCTCTCTCTTCAATGGAGCATAGCATCTCTCTCTCTCTCTCTCTCTCTCTCTCTCTCAAAGGAGCCTAGCATCTCTCTCTCTTTCAGTGGCGCCTAGCATCTCCCCCCTCTCTCTCTCACAACGGAGTCTAGCATCTCTCACTCTCTCAAAGGAGACAGCATCTCTCTCTCTCAAAGGAGCGTAGCATATCTCTCTCTGTATCTCTCTCTCTCAAAGGAGCCTTGCATTTCTCTCCCTCTCTCACTCTCTCTCAAAGGAGCCTAGCTTCTCAGTCTCTCTCTTTCTCTCTGTATCAAAGGATCCTAGCCCCTCTCTCTCTCTCCCTCTCTCTCACAAAGGAGACAAGCACCTCTCTCTCACTATCCCTTTCTCAAAGGAGGGTAGCATCTCTCTCTCTCTGTCTTTCAATGTTGCTTAGCATCTCTCTCTCTCTCAAAGGAGAGTAGCATCTCTCTCTCTTTCTCTCTCTCTCAATGGAGCCTTGAATCTCTCTCTCTCTCTCTCCATCATAAAGTAGCTTAGCATCACTCTCTCTCTCTTTCTCTCTCTCTCAATGGAGCCTAGAATCTCCCTACCTCCCTCTCTCTCTCTCAAAGGAGCATAGCATCTCTCTCTCTCTCTCTATCTCAAAGGAGCATAGCTTATCTCTCTCTCTGTCTCAAAGGAGACTAGCATCTGTCTCTCTCTCTCTCAATGTAGCCTAGCATCTCTCTCTCTCAAAGGAGCCTAGCATCCAACTCTCTCTCTATCTCTCTCTTTCAAAGGACTCTGGCTTCTCTCTCTCTCTCTCTCTCTCTCTCTCTCTCTCTCACTAAGGAACATAGCTTCTCTCTCCTACTCTCTCTGTCTCGCTCTCTATCTCAAAGTAGCCTAGATTCTCTCTCTCTCTCTTTCTCCCTCTCTCAAAGGAGTCTAGCATGTCTCTATCTCTCTCTATCAGTGGAGATTGGCATCTCTCTCTCTGTATCTCTCTCTCTCAGAGGAGACTAGCATTTCTCTCTGTCTCAAAGGAGCCTAGCATCTCTCTTCTCTCTCTCTCTCAAAGTAGCCTAGCACATATATCTCTCTCTTTTTCTCTCTCTCTCATTCAAGGGAGGCTACCGTCTCTCTCTCCCTGTCTCTCTCTCTCTCTCTCTCTCTCTCTCTCTCAAAGAGCCTAGCATCTCTCTTTCTCTGTCTCTCACAAAGGATCCTTGCATCCAACACTTTCTCTCTCTCAAAGGACTCTGGCATCTGTCTCTCCCTCTCTGTCTAAGGAATGTAGCATCTCTCTCTGTCTCTCTCTCTCTCACTCTCAAAGGAGAATAGCTTCTCTCTATCTCTCTCCCTCTCTCAAAAGATTCTAACATGTCTCTCTCTCAATGGAGCCTAGAATCTCCCTCTATCTCTCTCATTCTCAAAGGAGCATAGTATTTCTCTCTCTCTCTCTCAAAGGAGACTAGCATTTCTCTCTTTCTCTTTCTCTCACATTAGCCTAGCATGTCTCTCTCTCTCTCTCTCTCAAAGGAGCCTTGGATCTCTCTCTCTCTGTATCTCTATCTCTCTTTCTAAATGGAGCCTAGCATCTCCCTCTCTCCCTCTCTCTCACTCTCAATGGAGCATAGCATTTCTCCCTCTGTCTCTCTCAAAGGAGACAAGCGCCTCTCTCTCTCTTTCTCTCTCTCTCTTTCTCCAAAGATTCTGGCATCTCTCTGTCTCTCCCTCTCTCTCAAAGTAGTTGTACATTACTCTCCCACTCTCTCACACACACTCTCTCTCTCTCTCAAAGTAGCCTAGATTCCCTCTCTCTGTTTCTCCCTCTGTCAAAGGAGTCTACCATATCTCTATCTCTCTCTATCAACTGAGCCTGGCATCTCTCTCTCCTTATCTCTGTCTCTCAAAGGAGACTATCATTTCCCTCTCTCTCTCTAAGGAGCCTAGCATTTCTCTTTCTCTCTCTCTCTCAAAGTAGCCTAGCATATCTCTCTCTCTATCTTGCAAAGTAGCCTAGAATCTATCTCTCTATCTCTCTCTTTCTCTCTCTCTCATTCAAGGGATCCTACCGTCTCTCCTTCTCTCTCTGTGTGTCTCTCAAAGGATCCTAGCATCTCTCTCTGTGTGTCTCTCACAAAGGACTCTTGCATACAACTCTGTCTCTCTCTCTCAAAGGATTCCTTCTTGTCTCTCTCTCTCTCTCTTTCTCGAGTGTAGCATCTCTCTGTGTCTCTCTCTGTCTGTCAAAGGAGCCTAGCTTCTCTTTCTCTCTCTGTTTCTCCCTCTCTCAAAGGATTCCAGCATGTCTCTCCCTCTCTCTCTCTCTCTCTCAATGCAGCCTAGCATCTCCTTCTGTCTCTCTCATTCTCAATGGATCATAGTATTTCTCTCTCTCTCTCTCTCAAAGGAGACTACCATTTCTCTCTCTCTTTCTCTCACATTAGCCTAGCATGTCTCTCTCTCTCTTTCAATGGAGCCTTGGATCTCTTTCTCTGTCTATCTCTCTCTGTCTCTCAATGGAGACTAGCATCTCCATCTCTCTCTCTCTCTCTCTCAAAAAAGGCTAGCATCTCTCTCTCTATCTCTCGCTATCTCTCTCTTTCTCTCTCAAAGGAGACTAGCATTTCTCTCTCTCTCTTTCAGTGGCGCCTAGCATCGATCCCCCCTCTCTCTCACAAGGGAGTCTAGCACCTCTCACTCTCTCAAAGGAGACAGCATCTCTCTCTCTCAAAGGAGCCTAGCATCTCTCTCTCTGTATCTCTCCCTCTCAAAGGAGACTAGCATCTCTCTCTCAAAGGAGCCTTGCATATCTCTCCCTCTATCACTCTCTCTCAAAAGAGCCTAGCTTCTCAGACTCCCTCTTTCTCTCTTTATCAAAGGATCCTAGCCTCTCTCTCTCTCCTTCTCTCTCTCTCAAAGGAGCCTAGCGCCTCTCTCTCTCTCTCACTCTCCCTTTCTCAAAGGAAGGTAGCATCTCTCTCTCTGTCTCTCAATGTTGATTAGTATTTCTCACTCTCTCAAAGGAGACTAGCATCTCTCTGTCTCTCAAAAAGGATCCTTGCCTCCAACTCTCTCTCTCTCTCTCTCTCTCCAAGGACTCTGGCATCTGTCTCTATCTCACTCTCTAACAAGCGTAGCATCTCCCTCTGTCTCTCTCTCTCTCTCAAAGGAGCCTAGCTTCTTTCTCTCTCTTTCTCCCTCTCTCAAAGGATTCCAGCATTTCTCTCTCTCTGTCCCTCTCTCTAAATTCAACCTAGCATCTCCCTCTATCTCTCTCATTCTCAATGGAGCATAGTATTTCTCTCTCGCTCTCTCAAAGGAGACTAGCATTTCTCTCTCTCTCTTTCTCTCACATTAGCCTAGCATGTCTCTCTCTCTCTCAATCTCAAAGAGCCTTGGATCTCTCTCTCTCAGTCTCTCTGTCTCTCTTTCTAAATGGAGACTTGCATCTCCCTCTCTCTCTCTCTCTCTCTGTCGCTCTCAATGGAGTGTAGCATTTCTCCCTCTTCCTCTCTCAAAGGAGACAAGCGTCTTTCTTTCTCTTTCTCTCTCTCTCTTTTTCTATCTCTCTCTTTCTCTCTCTCTCTTTCTCCAAAGATCCTGGCATTTCTCTGTCTCTCTCTCTCTCTCAAAGGATCGGTGCATTAATCTCCCTCTCACACACACACACACTCTCTCTCTCAAAGGATTCTAGCATCTTCTCTCTCCTTCACACTCTCTCTCTAAGGAGACTAGGATCTCTCTCTCTCTCTCTCTCTCTCTCTCTCTCTCTCTCTCTCTCTCTCTCTCTCTCTCTCTCTCCCCCTCAATGGATCCTAACAGCACTCTCACTCACTCAAAGGATCCTAGCATCTCTCTCTCGCTCTCTCTCTCATATGAGATTGGCAACTCTCTCTCTCACTCTCTCTTAATAGAGCCTAGCATCTCTCTTTTTCTCTCTCTCTCAAAGGAGCCAGCATCTCTCACTCCCTCTCTCTCTCTCTCTCTCTCAAAGGAGCTTAGCATCTCCCTCTCACTCACTCTCTCTCAGAGGAGCCTAGCATCTCTCTCTGTATCCCTCTATCTCAAGGGAGACTTACATCTCTCTCTCTCTCTCTCATCTTCACTCTTACGTTCAAAGGAGCCTAGCATCTCTCTCTCTATCTCTCTCTCTCCCTCTCAACTGATCCTCGCACCTCTCTCTCTCACAAAGAATCCTAGCATTCAAATATATATCTCTCTCTCGAAGGAGTCTGACATCTGTATGCCTTTCACTCTAAGGAGCATAGCATCTCTCTTTATTTCTCTCTCAAAGGAGCCTAGCTTCAATCTCTCTTTTTCTCCCTCTCTCAAAGGATCCTAGCATATCTCTCTTTCTCTCTCTCAAAGGTGCATAGCATTTCTCTCTCTCTCTCTCAAAGGAGCCTAGAACCACTCTCTCTCTCTCTTCAATGGAGCATAGCATCTCTCTCTCTCTCTCTCTCTCTCTCTCTCTCTCTCTCAAAGGAGCCTAGCATCTCTCTCTCTTTCAGTGGCGCCTAGCATCGCCCCCCTCTCTCTCTCACAACGGAGTCTAGCATCTCTCACTCTCTCAAAGGAGACAGCATCTCTCTCTCTCAAAGGAGCGTAGCATATCTCTCTCTGTATCCCTCTCTCTCAAAGGAGCCTTGCATTTCTCTCTGTCTCAAAGGAGCCCAGCATCTCTCTTCTCTCTCTCTCTCAAAGTAGCCTAGCACATATATCTCTCTCTTTTTCTCTCTCTCTCATTCAAGGGAGGCTACCGTCTCTCTCTCCCTGTCTCTCTCTCTCTCTCTCTCTCTCTCTCTCAAAGAGCCTAGCATCTCTCTTTCTCTGTCTCTCACAAAGGATCCTTGCATCCAACACTTTCTCTCTCTCAAAGGACTCTGGCATCTGTCTCTCCCTCTCTGTCTAAGGAATGTAGCATCTCTCTCTGTCTCTCTCTCTCTCACTCTCAAAGGAGAATAGCTTCTCTCTATCTCTCTCCCTCTCTCAAAAGATTCTAACATGTCTCTCTCTCAATGGAGCCTAGAATCTCCCTCTATCTCTCTCATTCTCAAAGGAGCATAGTATTTCTCTCTCTCTCTCTCAAAGGAGACTAGCATTTCTCTCTTTCTCTTTCTCTCACATTAGCCTAGCATGTCTCTCTCTCTCTCTCTCTCAAAGGAGCCTTGGATCTCTCTCTCTCTGTATCTCTATCTCTCTTTCTAAATGGAGCCTAGCATCTCCCTCTCTCCCTCTCTCTCACTCTCAATGGAGCATAGCATTTCTCCCTCTGTCTCTCTCAAAGGAGACAAGCGCCTCTCTCTCTCTTTCTCTCTCTCTCTTTCTCCAAAGATTCTGGCATCTCTCTGTCTCTCCCTCTCTCTCAAAGTAGTTGTGCATTACTCTCCCTCTCTCTCACACACTCTCTCTCTCTCTCTCTCTCAAAGTAGCCTAGATTCCCTCTCTCTGTTTCTCCCTCTGTCAAAGGAGTCTACCATATCTCTATCTCTCTCTATCAACTGAGCCTGGCATCTCTCTCTCCTTATCTCTGTCTCTCAAAGGAGACTAGCATTTCCCTCTCTCTCTCAAAGGAGCCTAGCATTTCTCTTTCTCTCTCTCTCTCAAAGTAGCCTAGCATATCTCTCTCTCTATCTCGCAAAGTAGCCTAGAATCTATCTCTCTATCTCTCTCTTTCTCTCTCTCTCATTCAAGGGATCCTACCGTCTCTCCTTCTCTCTCTGTGTGTCTCTCAAAGGATCCTAGCATCTCTCTCTGTGTGTCTCTCACAAAGGACTCTTGCATACAACTCTGTCTCTCTCTCTCAAAGGATTCCTTCTTGTCTCTCTCTCTCTCTCTTTCTCGAGTGTAGCATCTCTCTGTGTCTCTCTCTGTCTGTCAAAGGAGCCTAGCTTCTCTTTCTCTCTCTGTTTCTCCCTCTCTCAAAGGATTCCAGCATGTCTCTCCCTCTCTCTCTCTCTCTCTCAATGCAGCCTAGCATCTCCTTCTGTCTCTCTCATTCTCAATGGATCGTAGTATTTCTCTCTCTCTCTCTCTCAAAGGAGACTACCATTTCTCTCTCTCTTTCTCTCACATTAGCCTAGCATGTCTCTCTCTCTCTTTCAATGGAGCCTTGGATCTCTTTCTCTGTCTATCTCTCTCTGTCTCTCAATGGAGACTAGCATCTCCATCTCTCTCTCTCTCTCTCTCAAAAAAGGCTAGCATCTCTCTCTCTATCTCTCGCTATCTCTCTCTTTCTCTCTCAAAGGAGACTAGCATTTCTCTCTCTCTCTTTCAGTGGCGCCTAGCATCGATCCCCCCTCTCTCTCACAAGGGAGTCTAGCACCTCTCACTCTCTCAAAGGAGACAGCATCTCTCTCTCTCAAAGGAGCCTAGCATCTCTCTCTCTGTATCTCTCCCTCTCAAAGGAGACTAGCATCTCTCTCTCAAAGGAGCCTTGCATATCTCTCCCTCTATCACTCTCTCTCAAAAGAGCCTAGCTTCTCAGACTCCCTCTTTCTCTCTTTATCAAAGGATCCTAGCCTCTCTCTCTCTCCCTCTCTCTCTCTCAAAGGAGCCTAGCGCCTCTCTCTCTCTCTCACTCTCCCTTTCTCAAAGGAAGGTAGCATCTCTCTCTCTGTCTCTCAATGTTGATTAGTATTTCTCACTCTCTCAAAGGAGACTAGCATCTCTCTGTCTCTCAAAAAGGATCCTTGCCTCCAACTCTCTCTCTCTCTCTCTCTCTCTCCAAGGACTCTGGCATCTGTCTCTATCTCACTCTCTAACAAGCGTAGCATCTCCCTCTGTCTCTCTCTCTCTCTCAAAGGAGCCTAGCTTCTTTCTCTCTCTTTCTCCCTCTCTCAAAGGATTCCAGCATTTCTCTCTCTCTGTCCCTCTCTCTAAATTCAACCTAGCATCTCCCTCTATCTCTCTCATTCTCAATGGAGCATAGTATTTCTCTCTCGCTCTCTCAAAGGAGACTAGCATTTCTCTCTCTCTCTTTCTCTCACATTAGCCTAGCATGTCTCTCTCTCTCTCAATCTCAAAGAGCCTTGGATCTCTCTCTCAGTCTCTCTGTCTCTCTTTCTAAATGGAGACTTGCATCTCCCTCTCTCTCTCTCTCTCTCTGTCGCTCTCAATGGAGTGTAGCATTTCTCCCTCTTCCTCTCTCAAAGGAGACAAGCGTCTTTCTTTCTCTTTCTCTCTCTCTCTTTTTCTCTCTCTCTCTTTCTCTCTCTCTCTTTCTCCAAAGATCCTGGCATTTCTCTGTCTCTCTCTCTCTCTCAAAGGATCGGTGCATTAATCTCCCTCTCACACACACACACACTCTCTCTCTCAAAGGATTCTAGCATCTTCTCTCTCCTTCACACTCTCTCTCTAAGGAGACTAGGATCTCTCTCTCTCTCTCTCTCTCTCTCTCTCTCTCCCCCTCAATGGAGCCTAACAGCACTCTCACTCACTCAAAGGATCCTAGCATCTCTCTCTCGCTCTCTCTCTCATATGAGATTGGCAACTCTCTCTCTCACTCTCTCTTAATAGAGCCTAGCATCTCTCTTTTTCTCTCTCTCTCAAAGGAGCCAGCATCTCTCACTCCCTCTCTCTCTCTCTCTCTCTCAAAGGAGCTTAGCATCTCCCTCTCACTCACTCTCTCTCAGAGGAGCCTAGCATCTCTCTCTGTATCCCTCTATCTCAAGGGAGACTAACATCTCTCTCTCTCTCTCTCATCTTCACTCTTACGTTCAAAGGAGCCTAGCATCTCTCTCTCTATCTCTCTCTCTCCCTCTCAACTGATCCTCGCACCTCTCTCTCTCACAAAGAATCCTAGCATTCAAATATATATCTCTCTCTCGAAGAAGTCTGACATCTGTATGCCTTTCACTCTAAGGAGCATAGCATCTCTCTTTATTTCTCTCTCAAAGGAGCCTAGCTTCAATCTCTCTTTTTCTCCCTCTCTCAAAGGATCCTAGCATATCTCTCTTTCTCTCTCTCAAAGGTGCATAGCATTTCTCTCTCTCTCTCTCTCAAAGGAGCCTAGAACCACTCTCTCTCTCTCTTCAATGGAGCATAGCATCTCTCTCTCTCTCTCTCTCTCTCTCTCTCTCTCAAAGGAGCCTAGCATCTCTCTCTCTTTCAGTGGCGCCTAGCATCGCCCCCCTCTCTCTCTCACAACGGAGTCTAGCATCTCTCACTCTCTCAAAGGAGACAGCATCTCTCTCTCTCAAAGGAGCGTAGCATATCTCTCTCTGTATCTCTCTCTCTCAAAGGAGCCTTGCATTTCTCTCTGTCTCAAAGGAGCCCAGCATCTCTCTTCTCTCTCTCTCTCAAAGTAGCCTAGCACATATATCTCTCTCTTTTTCTCTCTCTCTCATTCAAGGGAGGCTACCGTCTCTCTCTCCCTGTCTCTCTCTCTCTCTCTCTCTCTCTCAAAGAGCCTAGCATCTCTCTTTCTCTGTCTCTCACAAAGGATCCTTGCATCCAACACTTTCTCTCTCTCAAAGGACTCTGGCATCTGTCTCTCCCTCTCTGTCTAAGGAATGTAGCATCTCTCTCTGTCTCTCTCTCTCTCACTCTCAAAGGAGAATAGCTTCTCTCTATCTCTCTCCCTCTCTCAAAAGATTCTAACATGTCTCTCTCTCAATGGAGCCTAGAATCTCCCTCTATCTCTCTCATTCTCAAAGGAGCATAGTATTTCTCTCTCTCTCTCTCAAAGGAGACTAGCATTTCTCTCTTTCTCTTTCTCTCACATTAGCCTAGCATGTCTCTCTCTCTCTCTCTCTCAAAGGAGCCTTGGATCTCTCTCTCTCTGTATCTCTATCTCTCTTTCTAAATGGAGCCTAGCATCTCCCTCTCTCCCTCTCTCTCACTCTCAATGGAGCATAGCATTTCTCCCTCTGTCTCTCTCAAAGGAGACAAGCGCCTCTCTCTCTCTTTCTCTCTCTCTCTTTCTCCAAAGATTCTGGCATCTCTCTGTCTCTCCCTCTCTCTCAAAGTAGTTGTGCATTACTCTCCCTCTCTCTCACACACACTCTCTCTCTCTCTCAAAGTAGCCTAGATTCCCTCTCTCTGTTTCTCCCTCTGTCAAAGGAGTCTACCATATCTCTATCTCTCTCTATCAACTGAGCCTGGCATCTCTCTCTCCTTATCTCTGTCTCTCAAAGGAGACTATCATTTCCCTCTCTCTCTCAAAGGAGCCTAGCATTTCTCTTTCTCTCTCTCTCTCAAAGTAGCCTAGCATATCTCTCTCTCTATCTTGCAAAGTAGCCTAGAATCTATCTCTCTATCTCTCTCTTTCTCTCTCTCTCATTCAAGGGATCCTACCGTCTCTCCTTCTCTCTCTGTGTGTCTCTCAAAGGATCCTAGCATCTCTCTCTGTGTGTCTCTCACAAAGGACTCTTGCATACAACTCTGTCTCTCTCTCTCAAAGGATTCCTTCTTGTCTCTCTCTCTCTCTCTTTCTCGAGTGTAGCATCTCTCTGTGTCTCTCTCTGTCTGTCAAAGGAGCCTAGCTTCTCTTTCTCTCTCTGTTTCTCCCTCTCTCAAAGGATTCCAGCATGTCTCTCCCTCTCTCTCTCTCTCTCTCAATGCAGCCTAGCATCTCCTTCTGTCTCTCTCATTCTCAATGGATCATAGTATTTCTCTCTCTCTCTCTCTCAAAGGAGACTACCATTTCTCTCTCTCTTTCTCTCACATTAGCCTAGCATGTCTCTCTCTCTCTTTCAATGGAGCCTTGGATCTCTTTCTCTGTCTATCTCTCTCTGTCTCTCAATGGAGACTAGCATCTCCATCTCTCTCTCTCTCTCTCTCAAAAAAGGCTAGCATCTCTCTCTCTATCTCTCGCTATCTCTCTCTTTCTCTCTCAAAGGAGACTAGCATTTCTCTCTCTCTCTTTCAGTGGCGCCTAGCATCGATCCCCCCTCTCTCTCACAAGGGAGTCTAGCACCTCTCACTCTCTCAAAGGAGACAGCATCTCTCTCTCTCAAAGGAGCCTAGCATCTCTCTCTCTGTATCTCTCCCTCTCAAAGGAGACTAGCATCTCTCTCTCAAAGGAGCCTTGCATATCTCTCCCTCTATCACTCTCTCTCAAAAGAGCCTAGCTTCTCAGACTCCCTCTTTCTCTCTTTATCAAAGGATCCTAGCCTCTCTCTCTCTCCTTCTCTCTCTCTCAAAGGAGCCTAGCGCCTCTCTCTCTCTCTCACTCTCCCTTTCTCAAAGGAAGGTAGCATCTCTCTCTCTGTCTCTCAATGTTGATTAGTATTTCTCACTCTCTCAAAGGAGACTAGCATCTCTCTGTCTCTCAAAAAGGATCCTTGCCTCCAACTCTCTCTCTCTCTCTCTCTCTCCAAGGACTCTGGCATCTGTCTCTATCTCACTCTCTAACAAGCGTAGCATCTCCCTCTGTCTCTCTCTCTCTCTCAAAGGAGCCTAGCTTCTTTCTCTCTCTTTCTCCCTCTCTCAAAGGATTCCAGCATTTCTCTCTCTCTGTCCCTCTCTCTAAATTCAACCTAGCATCTCCCTCTATCTCTCTCATTCTCAATGGAGCATAGTATTTCTCTCTCGCTCTCTCAAAGGAGACTAGCATTTCTCTCTCTCTCTTTCTCTCACATTAGCCTAGCATGTCTCTCTCTCTCTCAATCTCAAAGAGCCTTGGATCTCTCTCTCAGTCTCTCTGTCTCTCTTTCTAAATGGAGACTTGCATCTCCCTCTCTCTCTCTCTCTCTCTGTCGCTCTCAATGGAGTGTAGCATTTCTCCCTCTTCCTCTCTCAAAGGAGACAAGCGTCTTTCTTTCTCTTTCTCTCTCTCTCTTTTTCTCTCTCTCTCTTTCTCTCTCTCTCTTTCTCCAAAGATCCTGGCATTTCTCTGTCTCTCTCTCTCTCTCAAAGGATCGGTGCATTAATCTCCCTCTCACACACACACACACTCTCTCTCTCAAAGGATTCTAGCATCTTCTCTCTCCTTCTCACTCTCTCTCTAAGGAGACTAGGATCTCTCTCTCTCTCTCTCTCTCTCTCTCTCTCTCTCTCTCTCTCTCTCTCCCCCTCAATGGATCCTAACAGCACTCTCACTCACTCAAAGGATCCTAGCATCTCTCTCTCGCTCTCTCTCTCATATGAGATTGGCAACTCTCTCTCTCACTCTCTCTTAATAGAGCCTAGCATCTCTCTTTTTCTCTCTCTCTCAAAGGAGCCAGCATCTCTCACTCCCTCTCTCTCTCTCTCTCTCTCAAAGGAGCTTAGCATCTCCCTCTCACTCACTCTCTCTCAGAGGAGCCTAGCATCTCTCTCTGTATCCCTCTATCTCAAGGGAGACTAACATCTCTCTCTCTCTCTCTCATCTTCACTCTTACGTTCAAAGGAGCCTAGCATCTCTCTCTCTATCTCTCTCTCTCCCTCTCAACTGATCCTCGCACCTCTCTCTCTCACAAAGAATCCTAGCATTCAAATATATATCTCTCTCTCGAAGGAGTCTGACATCTGTATGCCTTTCACTCTAAGGAGCATAGCATCTCTCTTTATTTCTCTCTCAAAGGAGCCTAGCTTCAATCTCTCTTTTTCTCCCTCTCTCAAAGGATCCTAGCATATCTCTCTTTCTCTCTCTCAAAGGTGCATAGCATTTCTCTCTCTCTCTCTCAAAGGAGCCTAGAACCACTCTCTCTCTCTCTTCAATGGAGCATAGCATCTCTCTCTCTCTCTCTCTCTCTCTCTCTCAAAGGAGCCTAGCATCTCTCTCTCTTTCAGTGGCGCCTAGCATCGCCCCCCTCTCTCTCTCACAACGGAGTCTAGCATCTCTCACTCTCTCAAAGGAGACAGCATCTCTCTCTCTCAAAGGAGCGTAGCATATCTCTGTCTGTATCTCTCTCTCTCAAAGGAGCCTTGCATTTCTCTCTGTCTCAAAGGAGCCCAGCATCTCTCTTCTCTCTCTCTCTCAAAGTAGCCTAGCACATATATCTCTCTCTTTTTCTCTCTCTCTCATTCAAGGGAGGCTACCGTCTCTCTCTCCCTGTCTCTCTCTCTCTCTCTCTCTCTCTCAAAGAGCCTAGCATCTCTCTTTCTCTGTCTCTCACAAAGGATCCTTGCATCCAACACTTTCTCTCTCTCAAAGGACTCTGGCATCTGTCTCTCCCTCTCTGTCTAAGGAATGTAGCATCTCTCTCTGTCTCTCTCTCTCTCACTCTCAAAGGAGAATAGCTTCTCTCTATCTCTCTCCCTCTCTCAAAAGATTCTAACATGTCTCTCTCTCAATGGAGCCTAGAATCTCCCTCTATCTCTCTCATTCTCAAAGGAGCATAGTATTTCTCTCTCTCTCTCTCAAAGGAGACTAGCATTTCTCTCTTTCTCTTTCTCTCACATTAGCCTAGCATGTCTCTCTCTCTCTCTCTCAAAGGAGCCTTGGATCTCTCTCTCTCTGTATCTCTATCTCTCTTTCTAAATGGAGCCTAGCATCTCCCTCTCTCCCTCTCTCTCACTCTCAATGGAGCATAGCATTTCTCCCTCTGTCTCTCTCAAAGGAGACAAGCGCCTCTCTCTCTCTTTCTCTCTCTCTCTTTCTCCAAAGATTCTGGCATCTCTCTGTCTCTCCCTCTCTCTCAAAGTAGTTGTGCATTACTCTCCCTCTCTCTCACACACACTCTCTCTCTCTCTCAAAGTAGCCTAGATTCCCTCTCTCTGTTTCTCCCTCTGTCAAAGGAGTCTACCATATCTCTATCTCTCTCTATCAACTGAGCCTGGCATCTCTCTCTCCTTATCTCTGTCTCTCAAAGGAGACTATCATTTCCCTCTCTCTCTCAAAGGAGCCTAGCATTTCTCTTTCTCTCTCTCTCTCAAAGTAGCCTAGCATATCTCTCTCTCTATCTCGCAAAGTAGCCTAGAATCTATCTCTCTATCTCTCTCTTTCTCTCTCTCTCATTCAAGGGATCCTACCGTCTCTCCTTCTCTCTCTGTGTGTCTCTCACAAAGGACTCTTGCATACAACTCTGTCTCTCTCTCTCAAAGGATTCCTTCTTGTCTCTCTCTCTCTCTTTCTCGAGTGTAGCATCTCTCTGTGTCTCTCTCCGTCTGTCAAAGGAGCCTAGCTTCTCTTTCTCTCTCTGTTTCTCCCTCTCTCAAAGGATTCCAGCATGTCTCTCCCTCTCTCTCTCTCTCTCTCAATGCAGCCTAGCATCTCCTTCTGTCTCTCTCATTCTCAATGGATCATAGTATTTCTCTCTCTCTCAAAGGAGACTACCATTTCTCTCTCTCTTTCTCTCACATTAGCCTAGCATGTCTCTCTCTCTCTCTTTCAATGGAGCCTTGGATCCCTTTCTCTGTCTATCTCTCTTTGTCTCTCAATGGAGACTAGCATCTCCATCTCTCTCTCTCTCTCTCTCAAAAAAGGCTAGCATCTCTCTCTCTATCTCTCGCTATCTCTCTCTTTCTCTCTCAAAGGAGACTAGCATTTCTCTCTCTCTCTTTCAGTGGCGCCTAGCATCGATCCCCCCTCTCTCTCACAAGGGAGTCTAGCACCTCTCACTCTCTCAAAGGAGACAGCATCTCTCTCTCTCGAAGGAGCCTAGCATCTCTCTCTCTGTATCTCTCCCTCTCAAAGGAGACTAGCATCTCTCTCTCAAAGGAGCCTTGCATATCTCTCCCTCTATCACTCTCTCTCAAAAGAGCCTAGCTTCTCAGACTCCCTCTTTCTCTCTTTATCAAAGGATCCTAGCCTCTCTCTCTCTCCCTCTCTCTCTCTCAAAGGAGCCTAGCGCCTCTCTCTCTCTCTCACTCTCCCTTTCTCAAAGGAAGGTAGCATCTCTCTCTCTGTCTCTCAATGTTGATTAGTATTTCTCACTCTCTCAAAGGAGACTAGCATCTCTCTGTCTCTCAAAAAGGATCCTTGCCTCCAACTCTCTCTTTCTCTCTCTCTCCAAGGACTCTGGCATCTGTCTCTATCTCACTCTCTAACAAGCGTAGCATCTCCCTCTGTCTCTCTCTCTCTCTCAAAGGAGCCTAGCTTCTTTCTCTCTCTTTCTCCCTCTCTCAAAGGATTCCAGCATTTCTCTCTCTCTGTCCCTCTCTCTAAATTCAACCTAGCATCTCCCTCTATCTCTCTCATTCTCAATGGAGCATAGTATTTCTCTCTCGCTCTCTCAAAGGAGACTAGCATTTCTCTCTCTCTCTTTCTCTCACATTAGCCTAGCATGTCTCTCTCTCTCTCAATCTCAAAGAGCCTTGGATCTCTCTCTCAGTCTCTCTGTCTCTCTTTCTAAATGGAGACTTGCATCTCCCTCTCTCTCTCTCTCTCTGTCGCTCTCAATGGAGTGTAGCATTTCTCCCTCTTCCTCTCTCAAAGGAGACAAGCGTCTTTCTTTCTCTTTCTCTCTCTCTCTTTCTCTCTCTCTTTCTCTCTCTCTCTTTCTCCAAAGATCCTGGCATTTCTCTGTCTCTCTCTCTCTCTCAAAGGATCGGTGCATTACTCTCCCTCTCACACACACACACTCTCTCTCTCTCAAAGGATTCTAGCATTTTCTCTCTCCTTCACACTCTCTCTCTAAGGAGACTAGGATCTCTCTCTCTCTCTCTCTCTCTCTCTCTCTCTCTCTCTCTCTCTCCCCCTCAATGGAGCCTAACAGCACTCTCACTCACTCAAAGGATCCTAGCATCTCTCTCTCGCTCTCTCTCTCATATGAGATTGGCAACTCTCTCTCTCACTCTCTCTTAATAAAGCCTAGCATCTCTCTTTTTCTCTCTCTCTCAAAGGAGCCAGCATCTCTCACTCCCTCTCTCTCTCTCTCTCTCTCAAAGGAGCTTAGCATCTCCCTCTCACTCACTCTCTCTCAGAGGAGCCTAGCATCTCTCTCTGTATCCCTCTTTCTCAAGGGAGACTAACATCCCTCTCTCTCTCTCTCATCTTCACTCTTACGTTCAAAGGAGCCTAGCATCTCTCTCTCTATCTCTCTCTCTCCCTCTCAACGGATCCTCGCACCTCTCTCTCTCTCACAAAGAATCCTAGCATTCAAATATATATCTCTCTCTCAAAGGAGTCTGACATCTGTATGCCTTTCACTCTAAGGAGCATAGCATCTCTCTTTATTTCTCTCTCAAAGGAGCCTAGCTTCAATCTCTCTTTTTCTCCCTCTCTCAAAGGATCCTAGCATATCTCTCTTTCTCTCTCTCAAAGGTGCATAGCATTTCTCTCTCTCTCTCTCAAAGGAGCCTAGAACCACTCTCTCTCTCTCTTCAATGGAGCATAGCATCTCTCTCTCTCTCTCTCTCTCTCTCTCTCTCTCAAAGGAGCCTAGCATCTCTCTCTCTTTCAGTGGCGCCTAGCATCTCCCCCTCTCTCTCTCACAACGGAGTCTAGCATCTCTCACTCTCTCAAAGGAGACAGCATCTCTCTCTCTCAAAGGAGCGTAGCATATCTCTCTCTGTATCTCTCTCTCTCAAAGGAGCCTTGCATTTCTCTCCCTCTCTCACTCTCTCTCAAAGGAGCCTAGCTTCTCAGTCTCTCTCTTTCTCTCTGTATCAAAGGATCCTAGCCCCTCTCTCTCTCTCCCTCTCTCTCACAAAGGAGACAAGCACCTCTCTCTCACTATCCCTTTCTCAAAGGAGGGTAGCATCTCTCTCTCTCTGTCTTTCAATGTTGCTTAGCATCTCTCTCTCTCTCAAAGGAGAGTAGCATCTCTCTCTCTTTCTCTCTCTCTCAATGGAGCCTTGAATCTCTCTCTCTCTCTCTCCATCATAAAGTAGCCTAGCATCACTCTCTCTCTCTTTCTCTCTCTCTCAATGGAGCCTAGAATCTCCCTACCTCCCTCTCTCTCTCTCAAAGGAGCATAGCATCTCTCTCTCTCTCTCTATCTCAAAGGAGCATAGCTTATCTCTCTCTCTGTCTCAAAGGAGACTAGCATCTGTCTCTCTCTCTCTCAATGTAGCCTAGCATCTCTCTCTCTCAAAGGAGCCTAGCATCCAACTCTCTCTCTATCTCTCTCTTTCAAAGGACTCTGGCTTCTCTCTCTCTCTCTCTCTCTCTCTCTCTCTCTCTCTCTCTCTCACTAAGGAACATAGCTTCTCTCTCCTACTCTCTCTGTCTCGCTCTCTATCTCAAAGTAGCCTAGATTCTCTCTCTCTCTCTTTCTCCCTCTCTCAAAGGAGTCTAGCATGTCTCTATCTCTCTCTATCAGTGGAGATTGGCATCTCTCTCTCTGTATCTCTCTCTCTCAGAGGAGACTAGCATTTCTCTCTGTCTCAAAGGAGCCTAGCATCTCTCTTCTCTCTCTCTCTCAAAGTAGCCTAGCACATATATCTCTCTCTTTTTCTCTCTCTCTCATTCAAGGGAGGCTACCGTCTCTCTCTCCCTGTCTCTCTCTCTCTCTCTCTCTCTCTCTCTCTCAAAGAGCCTAGCATCTCTCTTTCTCTGTCTCTCACAAAGGATCCTTGCATCCAACACTTTCTCTCTCTCAAAGGACTCTGGCATCTGTCTCTCCCTCTCTGTCTAAGGAATGTAGCATCTCTCTCTGTCTCTCTCTCTCTCACTCTCAAAGGAGAATAGCTTCTCTCTATCTCTCTCCCTCTCTCAAAAGATTCTAACATGTCTCTCTCTCAATGGAGCCTAGAATCTCCCTCTATCTCTCTCATTCTCAAAGGAGCATAGTATTTCTCTCTCTCTCTCTCAAAGGAGACTAGCATTTCTCTCTTTCTCTTTCTCTCACATTAGCCTAGCATGTCTCTCTCTCTCTCTCTCTCAAAGGAGCCTTGGATCTCTCTCTCTCTGTATCTCTATCTCTCTTTCTAAATGGAGCCTAGCATCTCCCTCTCTCCCTCTCTCTCACTCTCAATGGAGCATAGCATTTCTCCCTCTGTCTCTCTCAAAGGAGACAAGCGCCTCTCTCTCTCTTTCTCTCTCTCTCTTTCTCCAAAGATTCTGGCATCTCTCTGTCTCTCCCTCTCTCTCAAAGTAGTTGTGCATTACTCTCCCTCTCTCTCACACACTCTCTCTCTCTCTCTCTCTCAAAGTAGCCTAGATTCCCTCTCTCTGTTTCTCCCTCTGTCAAAGGAGTCTACCATATCTCTATCTCTCTCTATCAACTGAGCCTGGCATCTCTCTCTCCTTATCTCTGTCTCTCAAAGGAGACTATCATTTCCCTCTCTCTCTCAAAGGAGCCTAGCATTTCTCTTTCTCTCTCTCTCTCAAAGTAGCCTAGCATATCTCTCTCTCTATCTCGCAAAGTAGCCTAGAATCTATCTCTCTATCTCTCTCTTTCTCTCTCTCTCATTCAAGGGATCCTACCGTCTCTCCTTCTCTCTCTGTGTGTCTCTCAAAGGATCCTAGCATCTCTCTCTGTGTGTCTCTCACAAAGGACTCTTGCATACAACTCTGTCTCTCTCTCTCAAAGGATTCCTTCTTGTCTCTCTCTCTCTCTCTTTCTCGAGTGTAGCATCTCTCTGTGTCTCTCTCTGTCTGTCAAAGGAGCCTAGCTTCTCTTTCTCTCTCTGTTTCTCCCTCTCTCAAAGGATTCCAGCATGTCTCTCCCTCTCTCTCTCTCTCTCTCAATGCAGCCTAGCATCTCCTTCTGTCTCTCTCATTCTCAATGGATCATAGTATTTCTCTCTCTCTCTCTCTCAAAGGAGACTACCATTTCTCTCTCTCTTTCTCTCACATTAGCCTAGCATGTCTCTCTCTCTCTTTCAATGGAGCCTTGGATCTCTTTCTCTGTCTATCTCTCTCTGTCTCTCAATGGAGACTAGCATCTCCATCTCTCTCTCTCTCTCTCTCAAAAAAGGCTAGCATCTCTCTCTCTATCTCTCGCTATCTCTCTCTTTCTCTCTCAAAGGAGACTAGCATTTCTCTCTCTCTCTTTCAGTGGCGCCTAGCATCGATCCCCCCTCTCTCTCACAAGGGAGTCTAGCACCTCTCACTCTCTCAAAGGAGACAGCATCTCTCTCTCTCAAAGGAGCCTAGCATCTCTCTCTCTGTATCTCTCCCTCTCAAAGGAGACTAGCATCTCTCTCTCAAAGGAGCCTTGCATATCTCTCCCTCTATCACTCTCTCTCAAAAGAGCCTAGCTTCTCAGACTCCCTCTTTCTCTCTTTATCAAAGGATCCTAGCCTCTCTCTCTCTCCTTCTCTCTCTCTCAAAGGAGCCTAGCGCCTCTCTCTCTCTCTCACTCTCCCTTTCTCAAAGGAAGGTAGCATCTCTCTCTCTGTCTCTCAATGTTGATTAGTATTTCTCACTCTCTCAAAGGAGACTAGCATCTCTCTGTCTCTCAAAAAGGATCCTTGCCTCCAACTCTCTCTCTCTCTCTCTCTCTCCAAGGACTCTGGCATCTGTCTCTATCTCACTCTCTAACAAGCGTAGCATCTCCCTCTGTCTCTCTCTCTCTCTCAAAGGAGCCTAGCTTCTTTCTCTCTCTTTCTCCCTCTCTCAAAGGATTCCAGCATTTCTCTCTCTCTGTCCCTCTCTCTAAATTCAACCTAGCATCTCCCTCTATCTCTCTCATTCTCAATGGAGCATAGTATTTCTCTCTCGCTCTCTCAAAGGAGACTAGCATTTCTCTCTCTCTCTTTCTCTCACATTAGCCTAGCATGTCTCTCTCTCTCTCAATCTCAAAGAGCCTTGGATCTCTCTCTCAGTCTCTCTGTCTCTCTTTCTAAATGGAGACTTGCATCTCCCTCTCTCTCTCTCTCTCTCTGTCGCTCTCAATGGAGTGTAGCATTTCTCCCTCTTCCTCTCTCAAAGGAGACAAGCGTCTTTCTTTCTCTTTCTCTCTCTCTCTTTTTCTCTCTCTCTCTTTCTCTCTCTCTCTTTCTCCAAAGATCCTGGCATTTCTCTGTCTCTCTCTCTCTCTCAAAGGATCGGTGCATTAATCTCCCTCTCACACACACACACACTCTCTCTCTCAAAGGATTCTAGCATCTTCTCTCTCCTTCTCACTCTCTCTCTAAGGAGACTAGGATCTCTCTCTCTCTCTCTCTCTCTCTCTCTCTCTCTCTCTCTCTCTCCCCCTCAATGGATCCTAACAGCACTCTCACTCACTCAAAGGATCCTAGCATCTCTCTCTCGCTCTCTCTCTCATATGAGATTGGCAACTCTCTCTCTCACTCTCTCTTAATAGAGCCTAGCATCTCTCTTTTTCTCTCTCTCTCAAAGGAGCCAGCATCTCTCACTCCCTCTCTCTCTCTCTCTCTCTCAAAGGAGCTTAGCATCTCCCTCTCACTCACTCTCTCTCAGAGGAGCCTAGCATCTCTCTCTGTATCCCTCTATCTCAAGGGAGACTAACATCTCTCTCTCTCTCTCTCATCTTCACTCTTACGTTCAAAGGAGCCTAGCATCTCTCTCTCTATCTCTCTCTCTCCCTCTCAACTGATCCTCGCACCTCTCTCTCTCACAAAGAATCCTAGCATTCAAATATATATCTCTCTCTCGAAGGAGTCTGACATCTGTATGCCTTTCACTCTAAGGAGCATAGCATCTCTCTTTATTTCTCTCTCAAAGGAGCCTAGCTTCAATCTCTCTTTTTCTCCCTCTCTCAAAGGATCCTAGCATATCTCTCTTTCTCTCTCTCAAAGGTGCATAGCATTTCTCTCTCTCTCTCTCAAAGGAGCCTAGAACCACTCTCTCTCTCTCTTCAATGGAGCATAGCATCTCTCTCTCTCTCTCTCTCTCTCTCTCTCAAAGGAGCCTAGCATCTCTCTCTCTTTCAGTGGCGCCTAGCATCGCCCCCCCTCTCTCTCTCACAACGGAGTCTAGCATCTCTCACTCTCTCAAAGGAGACAGCATCTCT
>NW_026645189.1:0-20367 GCF_030020395.1 Manis pentadactyla
TGTATGGTGCTTTTTGAGTTTTGTGTTATGTGTGAAGTACGTTGTCTGCCTTTGTGTATATGGTAGTGCGTGTTCTGTGGTGTTGGCTGTGTGATTGTGTGTTGTGTTACATGTTTGCGTGCTGTGTTATTGTGTGCTTTTAGCTGTGAAGTCTGTGATCTGCTGGTTTCATGAGCGTGGCTGTGTTTATGTGGTTGTCTGTTCCTGTGTGTTTTCTACTCTTTCTGTGTTGTGACTCTTGTGTAAGTGATGTGTGCAGTTTGGGTGCGTCGTTGTTGTGTGTAGTGCGGTGTTGTGTGTATGTTTGGGGAGTGCTGCGTGACTGGTGTGGTTGTGGGTGGTTCTGTGTGTGTGTTGTGTGCTTGGAGTGTGCCTTTGTGTGTTGTATGTTGGACGTCTTTTGCGTAGCGTGTTGTGTCCGTGGTGGGAATGTTCTGTGGTGTGTGAATAGTTTTCTGTGTCATGTTCAATGTGTGATGTGACCACACGTGTGTTGCGTGATGTACAACATATTGTGTTCCCAGTTGCCCGTTTGTTGTTTGTATTGTTAACTGCTTTGTGTACTGTGGTGTGTTGTTCGTTCTGTGTATTTTATGTGTCGTGCGGGATACCGTGTGTTGCGTCTGATATGCTTTGTGTATCTGTTGTTTGCTTTGCTTTGCATTGCGTGTTCTGTGAGGCTCTGTGTGCTGAAAGTTTTATGTGTGTTTGGTGTGATGTGCCTAGTGTGTGAAGTGCGTGTTCCATAAATTCCGTGACTCTTTCTGTTGTGGTTTGTGTGTGTGTTGCACGTCATTTTGCACCTCTTGTGTGTGGTGTGAGTTCTGCATGTGTGATTGTGATTTTCATGTGGTTGTGTTTGAGTGGTTGTGTGGGTGTTTGCTTGTTACGTGTGTGATGTGTAATGTGTTGTCTGCGTGTGGTTGTGCTTGTTCAGCATGCCTCATTGTGTGTGCTGTGTGTTCTCTGAAGTGGGATTCGTGTGTGTTGTGAGCCATTATGAGCTCTGACGTGTCTGTCTGGTGTGTGTGCCTTGTGACTGTGTTGTTACATTTTGGGGTTTCGTGTGTGTGCGTTTGCAGAGTGCAGCCGTGCATGGATATGAGTGTGGGTTGTCTGTGCGTGAATGTGTGTGTGTGTGTGGTTTGTAGTGTGTGAAATGTGCACTGTGGGCTTTTTTTGTTGGTTGTGTGTTTTGCGTGTGGTTTGTATGTGGTTGCAACTGCTTTCCGTGTGTGATGGTGATTTGTGTTTGGCTGGGTTTGAGAGGATGTGTGTTTGTTTGGTTGAGTTACGTGTGTGATGTGAGACGTGCTGTCTGTGTGTGATTGTGGTTGTGTAGTGTGCCTCATTGTGTGTGTTGTGTGTACTCACGGAACTGTGGTTTGTGTGAGTTGTGTGCTTTTATGTCCTGTGATGTTTGTGGTGTATGTTGTTTTTTATGTTGTGCCTTGTGCATGTTGAGAGGTCCTGTATGCTCTCGATGTATGTGTTTGTGGGTGTTTACCTGCGTGTGTTGTGGTTGTTCCCTGAGTGTGTGCTGTGTGTGGCTTTTTGTGTGTTATGCAGTGGTTGCATTGTTGTGTGTGTGTGTTGCATTGTTAATGCAGGGTGCGGTGTGTGTTATGAGTTGTGATGTTAATTTCTGTGTGCGATGTTTGTGTGTGCTGTGTGACGAGTTTTTGTTGACTTGTGTTTTTGTGCTGTGTTGGAGTGTATTCTCTGTGTGTTGCATCTTGTGTGTGTGTGTTGTGTGGTCTGTGTGTTTTGCAAGTTGTGTGAGATTAATTGTGTGTTATGAATGCTGTGCTTTGTGTATATGTTCTGCGTTTGGCATTGCGCATTCTGTGAGGCTCTGTGTGCTGTATGTATTGTGTGTGTTGTAGTGATGTGTGTAGTTTGTGAAATGTGTGTTGCATAAATTCGGAGTTCTTTTCGTTGTGGTTTGTGTGTTTTGCACGTGGGCTTGTATGCATTGTAGGTGTGGTGTGCGTTCAGCATGTGTGGACTGTGATTTGTGTGTGGTTGCGTTTGACACGTTGTGTGAGTGGTTGGCTGTTTTGAGTAATGAGTGTAATATGTGAGGTGTGTACTCTGTGGGGTCATGGTCGGTCCGTGAGCCTCACTGTGAGTGTTGTGTTTACTCTGAGAACCGTGGTCATGTGTATTGTGTGCAGTTATGTTCTCGGGGTGTGGGGGTTTTGATGTTTAGTGTGGTGTGCTGCTTGTGTGTTGAGAGACTTCTGCATTCAAGCGCACTGAAGGGAGCCTCTAAGTGATTGTCCATTTTCTCCACAGGTCTGTTATCCCCCGGGAGGGCCTTGTTCACTGAGGGCGCTCAAAGAGGACGAAGGAGCCACCTCGTCCCTTTAATAGCAATGTCCTGGAGATGCCTTTGTAGTAAAGTGACATAAACTGCTGCAGAAGAGCCCTTATGCCAAAGTCTGCAGGGGAAACAATCCACCGTGCACTGAGGAGACCCTCCCTGAGAGAACACTACGCTGATCTCCGCATGCATGCCACTTGCTCCTATGTGATATGGAAACCTCTGTAAACATTGCAATAGAAGGCTATACACTTGATCTCTTTAGTGCTTTCTGGGTTTGTTGTGTGTGTAGTGTGCTGTACGTGTGGTGCTATATGGGAGTGAGTGATTTGTGGTGCTTTTCTGCGATTCTGTGTGTATTCTCTGTTGTGATACGCTGTGTGTGCTGTGTTCCTGTGTGTTTGGCGCTGTGCTGTCTTTTGCCTGTGGGTCTTGCTTGTTTTCTCTGTGTTGGGTGTTGTCCGTGTTGTGCGTATTTTGTACGTAATCTGTGTGCTATAGGTTCCTTACAGCTTGATGAGTACACTGCTCTGTGTATTTTTCACTGGGTGGTGTGTTACGTGTGACCGCTGGTCTTTGTGAGTTGTGTTGTGTGTGTTGAGTGGCTCTTTGAGCATTGTATGTTTTGCCATTATGATGAGTTATCTGTTGGCGGTTCTGTATGTGTGTGTTTGGCGTGTGGCATCCAGTCTAATGTTTAGTGTGAAATGTGGTCTTTCCTTGGTCTGTTGCGTTATGTACTGTGTTCTGGGTTGGGTGAGCGCCGTCTATATGCTTTCTGTGTGTTACATACTGGGTAGATGTTGTTTGGTCGGTGTAATTTGAGCATTTTGTGTGACGTAGTTTTAGCCTTGTGTCAGACGTGCTGTGTGCATGTGTTTTTTGTGTGTGTGTTTGTGGGCTTTGGTTCGTGCTGTCTCCGTGTGGGCCTCTGTGTGCTCTGTGTTGTAGGCTTGTGGTTGTGTGTGCTGTGTGTAGTGCATTATATGTGTGTTGCGTGAGTTTTCATCAGTTGTGGAAGGATTTGTATGTGTTGTGTCAGTATTCTGTGTATGATTGTGATTTGTGTGTTGTGTTAGAGAGGTTGTGTGTGTGTGTGTGTGTGTGTGTGTGTGTGTGTGTGTGTGGCTGTTTGAGTTACGCACATGAGTGAGATGTGTTGACTGTGTGCGGTTGTGCTTGTTTAGTATGTCTCTGGTGTGCCCAGTACGTAGTCTGCGAATGTTTTTCGTGTGTATTGTGAGCAGTTATGTGCCTTGAAGTGTGTGGTGTGTGTATTGTGACTATTGTGTTGCTTATTTCTGTGTGTGTGTTTGTTCTGCGCAGTTCTCCTGTGTGAGGATGTATGTGTGTTGTGTCTGTGCGTGGTTGTGTGTGTAGTGTGTTAAATGTGTGCTCATCGTCTTCTTTGTTGCTTATGCGCGTTTTGCCTAGGGGTTTGTGAGTGTCGTTTGTGTGTTGTGGTGTTGCGTGTTTTGTATGTGTGACTGTGATTTGTGTGTGGTTGTGTTTCAGTGGTTGAGTGTGTGTGGTTTTTATGTATGCGAAGTGAGGTGTGATGTCCATGTGTGCTTGTGCTTGTTTAGTGTGCCTCACTGCGTGTGCTGCACATACTCTCCCAAATGTGACTTTTGTGACTTATGAGAAACATGTGCTTTGTTGTGTGCGGTGTGTGCCCTGTGACTGTTGTTTTGTTACCTTTTTGCGCTTTTTTGTGTGTGTGCATTGCGTAGTGGTGCCCGTGTGTATGTATGTGTGTGGGTGCCTGTGTGCGGTGGTGCGTGGGGTGCTTAGTGTGTGAACTGTGTGCTATGTGCGTTTATTTTTGGTTGTATGTTTAGGTTGTGGTTTTGTGTGTGTTGTGTGTGTTTTGCGAGTGTGATTGTGATGCGTGTTGAAAGTTTGTGTGTGCAATTCGTTGTTTTGTGGTGTGTGAGGCGAGATGTGTTGTGTGTGTGTGGTTTTGCTTGTGTAGTGTGCCTCATTGTGTGTGTGTGGTGTGTACATGGTTAAATGTGGTTTGTGAGAATTGGTTGCCCTTATACGTCCTGTGATGTTAGTGGGTACGTTGTTTCATACGTTGTGCTGTTTCCGTGTTGAGTCGGGTGTGTTCTCCATATCTTTTATGTTTGTGGGTGTTTACCTGTGTTTGTTGTAGTTATTCCTTTAGTGTGTGTTGTGTGTGGCTTTATGCGTGGTAGGTAGTGGTTACGTCGGTGTGCTCTGACGTTAATGCAGGTTGTTGTGTGTGCTATGAGTTGTGATGTGTAATCTGTGTGTGTTGCTTGCGTGTGTTGTACGATGTATTTTTCTGTGATTTGTGGATTATTTTGTGTGTTGTGGTAATGTACTGATGTGCTTGTTTTAATGTGTGTGTTGTGTGTGCCATGTTTGTTTTGCGCGTCTTTTTTGTGATGTGTATGGTGCTTTTTGAGTTTTGTGTTATGTGTGAAGTACGTTGTCTGCCTTTTGTGTATTGGTAGTGCGTGTTCTGTGGTGTTGGCTGTGTGATTGTGTGTTGTGTTACATGTTTGCGTGCTGTGTTATTGTGTGCTTTTAGCTGTGAAGTCTGTGATCTGCTGGTTTCATGAGCGTGGCTGTGTGTATGTGGTTGTCTGTTTCCTGTGTGTTTTCTACTCTTTCTGTGTTGTGACTCTTGTGTAAGTGATGTGTGCAGTTTGGGTGCGTCGTTGTTGTGTGTAGTGCGTGTTGTGTGTATGTTTGGGGAGTGCTGCGTGACTGGTGTGGTTGTGGGTGGTTCTGTGTTGTGTGTTGTGTGCTTGGAGTGTGCCTTTGTGTGTTGTATGTTGGACGTCTTTTGCGTAGCGTGTTGTGTCCGTGGTTGGGAATGTTCTGTGGTGTGTGAATAGTTTTCTGTGTCATGTTCAATGTGTGATGTGACCACACGTGTGTTGCGTGATGTACAACATATTGTGTTCCCAGTTGCCCGTTTGTTGTTTGTATTGTTAACTGCTTTGTGTACTGTGTGTGTGTTGTTCGTTCTGTGTATTTTATGTGTCGTGCGGGATACCGTGTGTTGCGTCTGATATGCTTTGTGTATCTGTTGTTTGCTTTGCTTTGCATTGCGTGTTCTGTGAGGCTCTGTGTGCTGAAAGTTTTATGTGTGTTTGGTGTGATGTGCCTAGTGTGTGAAGTGCGTGTTCCATAAATTCCGTGATCTTTCTGTTGTGGTTTGTGTGTGTGTTGCACGTCATTTTGCACCTCTTGTGTGTGGTGTGAGTTCTGCATGTGTGATTGTGATTTTCATGTGGTTGTGTTTGAGTGGTTGTGTGGGTGTTTGCTTGTTACGTGTGTGATGTGTAATGTGTTGTCTGCGTGTGGTTGTGCTTGTTCAGCATGCCTCATTGTGTGTGCTGTGTGTTCTCTGAAGTGGGATTCGTGTGTGTTGTGAGCCATTATGAGCTCTGACGTGTCTGTCTGGTGTGTGTGCCTTGTGACTTGTGTTGTTACATTTTGGGTTTCGTGTGTGTGCGTTTTGCAGAGTGCAGCCCGTGCATGGATATGAGTGTGGGTTGTCTGTGCGTGAATGTGTGTGTGTGTGTGGTTTGTAGTGTGTGAAATGTGCACTGTGGGCTTTTTTGTTGGTTGTGTGTTTTGCGTGTGGTTTTGTATGTGGTGCAACTGCTTTCCGTGTGTGATGGTGATTTGTGTTTGGCTGGGTTTGAGAGGATGTGTGTTTGTTTGTTGAGTTACGTGTGTGATGTGAGACGTGCTGTCTGTGTGTGATTGTGGTTGTGTAGTGTGCCTCATTGTGTGTGTTGTGTGTACTCACGGAACTGTGGTTTTGTGTGAGTTGTGTGCTTGTTATGTCCTGTGATGTTTGTGGTGTATGTTGTTTTTATGTTGTGCCTTGTGCATGTTGAGAGGTCCTGTATGCTCTCGATGTATGTGTTTGTGGGTGTTTACCTGCGTGTGTTGTGGTTGTTCCCTGAGTGTGTGCTGTGTGTGGCTTTTTGTGTGTTATGCAGTGGTTGCATTGTTGTGTGTGTGGTGTTGCATTGTTAATGCAGGGTGCGGTGTGTGTTATGAGTTGTGATGTTAATTTCTGTGTGCGATGTTTGTGTGTGCTGTGTGACGAGTTTTTGTTGACTTGTGTTTTGTGGCTTGTGTTGAGTGTATTCTCTGTGTGTTGCATCTTGTGTGTGTGTGTTGTGTGGTCTGTGTGTTTTGCAAGTTGTGTGAGGATTAATTGTGTGTTGAATGCTGTGCTTTGTGTATATGTTCTGCGTTGGCATTGCGCATTCTGTGAGGCTCTGTGTGCTGTATGTATTGTGTGTGTTTGTAGTGATGTGTGTAGTTTGTGAAATGTGTGTTGCATAAATTCGGAGTTCTTTTCGTTGTGGTTTGTGTGTTTTGCACGTGGGCTTGTATGCATTGTAGGTGTGGTGTGCGTTCAGCATGTGTGACTGTGATTTGTGTGTGTTGCGTTGTGACACGTTGTGTGAGTGGTTGGCTGTTTTGAGTAATGAGTGTAATAGTGAGGGTGTGTACTCTGTGGGGTCATGGTCGGTCCGTGAGCCTCACTGGTGAGTGTTGTGTTACTCTGAGAACCGTGGTTCATGTGTATTGTGTGCAGTTATGTTCTCGGGGTGTGGGGGTTTTGATGTTTAGTGTGGTGTGCTGCTTGTGTGTTGAGAGACTTCTGCATTCAAGCGCACTGAAGGGAGCCTCTAAGTGATTGTCCATTTTCCACAGGTCTGTTATCCCCCGGGAGGGCCTTGTTCACTGAGGGCGCTCAAAGAGGACGAAAGGAGCCACCTCGTCCCTTTAATAGCAATGTCCTGGAGATGCCTTTGTAGTAAAGTGACATAAACTGCTGCAGAAGAGCCTTATGCCAAGTCTGCAGGGGAAACAATCCACCGTGCACTGAGGAGACCCTCCCTGAGAGAACACTACGCTGATCTCCGCATGCATGCCACTTGCTCCTATGTGATATGGAACCTCTGTAAACATTGCAATAGAAGGCTATACACTTGATCTCTTTAGTGCTTTCTGGGTTTGTTGTGTGTGTAGTGTGCTGTACGTGTGGTTGCTATATGGGAGTGAGTGATTTGTGGTGCTTTTCTGCGATTCTGTGTGTATTCTCTGTTGTGATACGCTGTGTGTGCTGTGTTCCTGTGTGTTTGGCGCTGTGCTGTCTTTTGCCTGTGGGTCTTGCTTGTTTTCTCTGTGTTGGGTGTTGTCCGTGGTGTGCGTATTTTGTACGTAATATGTGTGCTATAGGTTCCTTACAGCTTGATGAGTACCACTGCTCTGTGTTTATGGGTAATTTTCACTGGGTGGTGTGTACGTGTGACGCTGGTCTTTGTGAGTTGTGTTGTGTGTGTTGAGTGGCTCTTTGAGCATTGTATGTTTTGCCATTATGATGAGTTATCTGTTGGCGGTTCTGTATGGTTGTGTGTTTGGCGTGTGGCATCCAGTCTAATGTTTAGTGTGAAATGTGGTCTTTCCTTGGTCTGTTGCGTTATGTACTGTGTTCTGGGTTGGGTGAGCGCCGTCTATATGCTTTCTGTGTGTTACAACTGGGTAGATGTTGGTTTGGTCGGTGTAATTTGAGCATTTTGTGTGTCGTAGTTTTAGCCTTGTGTCAGACGTGCTGTGTGCATGTGTTTTGGGTGGTGTGTGTGTTTGGGGGGCTTTGGTTCGTGCTGTCTCCGTGTGGGCCTCTGTGTGCTCTGTGTTGTAGGCTTGTGGTTGTGTGTGCTGTGTGTAGTGCATTATATGTGTGTTGCGTGAGTTTTCATCAGTTGTGGAAGGATTTGTATGTGTTGTGTCAGTATTCTGTGTATGATTGTGATTTGTGTGTTGTGTTAGAGAGGATGTGTGTGTGTGTGTGTGTGTGTGTGTGTGTGTGTGTGTGTGTGGCTGTTTGAGTTACGCACATGATGTGAGATGTGTTGACTGTGTGCGGTTGTGCTTGTTTAGTATGTCTCTTGGTGTGCCCAGACGTAGTCCTGCGAATGTTTTTCGTGTGTATTGTGAGCAGTTATGTGCCTTGAAGTGTGGTGTGGTGTATTGTGACTATTGTGTTGCTTATTTCTGTGTTGTGTGTTTGTTCTGCGCAGTTCTCCGGTGTGAGGATGTATGTGTGTTGTGTCTGTGCGTGGTTGTGTGTGTAGTGTGTTAATGTGTGCTCATCGTCTTCTTTGTTGCTTAGGCGCGTTTTGCCTAGGGGTTTGGTGGAGGTGTCGTTTGTGTGTTGTGGTGTGCGTGTTTGTGTATGTGTGACTGTGATTTGTGTGTGGTTGTGTTTCAGTGGTTGAGTGTGTGTGGTTTTTATGTATGCGAAGTGAGGTGTGATGTCCATGTGTGCTTGTGCTTGTTTAGTGTGCCTCACTGCGTGTGCTGCACATACTCTCCCAAATGTGACTTTTGTGACTTATGAGAAACATGTGCTTTGTGTGTGCGGTGTGTGCCCTGTGACTGTTGTTTTTGTTACCTTTTGCGCTTTGTTTGTGTGTGTGCATTGCGTAGTGGTGCCCGTGTGTATGTATGTGTGTGGGGTGCCTGTGTGCGGTGGTGCGTGGGGTGCTTAGTGTGTGAAATGTGTGCTATGTGCGTTTATTTTTGGTTGTGTGTTTAGGTTGTGGTTTTGTGTGTGTTGTGTGTGTTTTGCGAGTGTGATTGTGATGCGTGTTTGAAAGTTTGTGTGTGCAATTCGTTGTTTTGTGGTGTGTGAGGCGAGATGTGTTGGGTGTGTGGGTTTTGCTTGTGTAGTGTGCCTCATTGTGTGTGTGGTGTTGTACATGGTTAAATGTGGTTTGTGAGAATTGGTTGCCCTTATACGTCCTGTGATGTTAGTGGGGTACGTTGTTTCATACGTTGTGCTGTTTCCGTGTTGAGTCGGGTGTGTTCTCCATATCTTTTATGTTTGTGGGTGTTTACCCTGTGTTTGTTGTAGTTATTCCTTTAGTGTGTGTTGGTGTGGCTTTATGCGTGGTAGGTAGTGGGTTACGTCGGTGTGCTCTGACGTTAATGCAGGTTGTTGTGTGTGCTATGAGTTGTGATGTGTAATCTGTGTGTGTTGCTTGCGTGTGTTGTACGATGTATTTTTCTGTGATTTGTGGATTATTTTGGTGTGTTGTGGTAATGTACTGATGTGCTTGTTTTAATGTGTGTGTTGTGTGTGCCATGTTTGTTTTGCGCGTCTTTTTTGTGATGTGTATGGTGCTTTTTGCGTTTTGTGTTATGTGTGAAGTACGTTGTCTGCCTTTTGTGTATATGGTAGTGCGTGTTCTGTGGTGTTGGCTGTGTGATTGTGTGTTGTGTTACATGTTTGCGTGCTGTGTTATTGTGTGCTTTTAGCTGTGAAGTCTGTGATCTGCTGGTTTCATGAGCGTGGCTGTGTGTATGTGGTTGTCTGTTTCCTGTGTGTTTTCTACTCTTTCTGTGTTGTGACTCTTGTGTAAGTGATGTGTGCAGTTTGGGTGCGTCGTTGTTGGTGTAGTGCGTGTTGTGTGTATGTTTGGGGAGTGCTGCGTGACTGGTGTGGTTGTGGGTGGTTCTGTGTTGTGTGTTGTGTGCTTGGAGTGTGCCTTTGTGTGTATGTTGGACGTCTTTTTGCATAGCGTGTTGTGTCCGTGGTTGGGAATGTTCTGTGGTGTGTGAATAGTTTTCTGTGTCATGTTCAAGTGTGATGTGACCACACGTGTGTTGCGTGATGTACAACATATTGTGTTCCCAGTTGCCCGTTTGTTGTTTGTATTGTTAACTGCTTTGTGGTACTGTGTGTGTGTTGTTCGTTCTGTGTATTTTATGTGTCGTGCGGGGATACCGTGTGTTGCGTCTGATATGCTTTGTGTATCTGTTGTTTGCTTTGCTTTGCATTGCGTGTCTGTGAGGCTCTGTGTGCTGAAGTTTTATGTGTGTTTGGTGTGATGTGCCTAGTGTGTGAAGTGCGTGTTCCATAAATTCCGTGATCTTTCTGTTGTGGTTTGTGTGTGTGTTGCACGTCATTTTGCACCTCTTGTGTGTGGTGTGAGTTCTGCATGTGTGATTGTGATTTTCATGTGGTTGTGTTTGAGTGGTTGTGTGGTGTTTGCTTGTTACGTGTGTGATGTGTAATGTGTTGTCTGCGTGTGGTTGTGCTTGTTCAGCATGCCTCATTGTGTGTGCTGTGTGTTCTCTGAAGTGGGATTCGTGTGTGTTGTGAGCCATTATGAGCTCTGACGTGTCTGTCTCTTGTGTGTGCCTTGTGACTTGTGTTGTTACATTTGGGGTTTCGTGTGTGTGCGGTTTTGCAGAGTGCAGCCCGTGCATGGATATGAGTGTGGGTTGTCTGTGCGTGAATGTGTGTGTGTGTGTGGTTTGTAGTGTGTGAAATGTGCACTGTGGGCTTTTTTTGTTGGTTGTGTGTTTGCGTGTGGTTTTGTATGTGGTGCAACTGCTTTCCGTGTGTGATGGTGATTGTGTTTGGCTGGGTTTGAGAGGATGTGTGTTTGTTTGGTTGAGTTACGTGTGTGATGTGAGACGTGCTGTCTGTGTGTGATTGTGGTTGTGTAGTGTGCCTCATTGTGTGTGTTGTGTGTACTCACGGAACTGTGGTTTGTGTGAGTTGTGTGCTTTTATGTCCTGTGATGTTTGTGGTGTATGTTGTTTTTTATGTTGTGCCTTGTGCATGTTGAGAGGTCCTGTATGCTCTCGATGTATGTGTTTGTGGGTGTTTACCTGCGTGTGTTGTGGTTGTTCCCTGAGTGTGTGCTGTGTGTGGCTTTTTGTGTGTTATGCAGTGGTTGCATTGTTGTGTGTGTGTGTTGCCATTGTTAATGCAGGGTGCGGTGTGTTGTATGAGTTGTGATGTTAATTTCTGTGTGCGATGTTTGTGTGTGCTGTGTGACGAGTTTTTGTTGACTTGTGTTTTTGTGCTTGTGTTGAGTGTATTCTCTGTGTGTTGCATCTTGTGTGTGTGTGTGTTGTGTGGTCTGTGTGTTTTGCAAGTTGTGTGAGATTAATTGTGTGTTATGAATGCTGTGCTTTGTGTATATGTTCTGCGTTTGGCATTGCGCATTCTGTGAGGCTCTGTGTGCTGTAGTATGTGTGTGTGTTTGTAGTGATGTGTGTAGTTTGTGAAATGTGTGTTGCATAAATTCGGAGTTCTTTTCGTTGGTGGTTTGTGTGTTTTGCACGTGGGCTTGTATGCATTGTAGGTGTGGTGTGCGTTCAGCATGTGTGACTGTGATTTGTGTGTGGTTGCGTTTGACACGTTGTGTGAGTGGTTGGCTGTTTTGAGTAATGAGTGTAATATGTGAGGTGTGTACTCTGTGGGGTCATGGTCGGTCCGTGAGCCTCACTGTGAGTGTTGTGTTTACTCTGAGACCGTGGTTCATGTGTATTGTGTGCAGTTATGTTCTCGGGGTGTGGGGGTTTTGATGTTTAGTGTGGTGTGCTGCTTGTGTGTTGAGAGACTTCTGCATTCAAGCGCACTGAAGGGAGCCTCTAAGTGATTGTCCATTTTCTCCACAGGTCTGTTATCCCCCGGGAGGGCCTTGTTCACTGAGGGCGCTCAAAGAGGACGAAAGGAGCCACCTCGTCCCTTTAATAGCAATGTCCTGGAGATGCCTTTGTAGTAAAGTGACATAAACTGCTGCAGAAGAGCCTTATGCCAAAGTCTGCAGGGGAAACAATCCACCGTGCACTGAGGAGACCCTCCCTGAGAGAACACTACGCTGATCTCCGCATGCATGCCACTTGCTCCTATGTGATATGGAAACCTCTGTAAACATTGCAATAGAAGGCTATACACTTGATCTCTTTAGTGCTTTCTGGGTTTGTTGTGTGTGTAGTGTGCTGTACGTGTGGTTGCTATATGGGAGTGAGTGATTTGTGGTGCTTTCTGCGATTCTGTGTGTATTCTCTGTTGTGATACGCTGTGTGTGCTGTGTTCCTGTGTGTTGGCGCGCTGTGCTGTCTTTTGCCTGTGGGTCTTGCTTGTTTTCTCTGTGTTGGGTGTTGTCCGTGTTGTGCGTATTTTGTACGTAATATGTGTGCTATAGGTTCCTTACAGCTTGATGAGTACACTGCTCTGTGTATTTTTCACTGGGTGGTGTGTTACGTGTGACGCTGGTCTTTGTGAGTTGTGTTGTGTGTGTTGAGTGGCTCTTTGAGCATTGTATGTTTTGCCATTATGATGAGTTATCTGTTGGCGGTTCTGTATGTTGTGTGTTTGGCGTGTGGGCATCCAGTCTAATGTTTAGTGTGAAATGTGGTCTTTCCTTGGTCTGTTGCGTTATGTACTGTGTTCTGGGTTGGGTGGAGCGCCGTCTATATGCTTTCTGTGTGTTCATACTGGGTAGATGTTGTTTGGTCGGTGTAATTTGAGCATTTTGTGTGACGTAGTTTTAGCCTTGTGTCAGACGTGCTGTGTGCATGTGTTTTTTGTGTGTGTGTTTGTGGCTTTGGTTCGTGCTGTCTCCGTGTGGGCCTCTGTGTGCTCTGTGTTGTAGGCTTGTGGTTGTGTGTGCTGTGTGTAGTGCATTATATGTGTGGTTGCGTGAGTTTTCATCAGTTGTGGAAGGATTTGTATGTGTTGTGGTCAGTATTCTGTGTATGATTGTGATTTGTGTGTTGTGTTAGAGAGGTTGTGTGTGTGGTGTGTGTGTGTGTGTGTGTGTGTGTGTGTGTGGCTGTTTGAGTTACGCACATGATGTGAGATGTGTTGACTGTGTGCGGTTGTGCTTGTTTAGTATGTCTCTTGGTGTGCCCAGTACGTAGTCTGCGAATGTTTTTCGTGTGTATTGTGAGCAGTTATGTGCCTTGAAGTGTGTGGTGTGTGTATTGTGACTATTGTGTTGCTTATTTCTGTGTTGTGTGTTTGTTCTGCGCAGTTCTCCTGTGTGAGGATGTATGTGTGTTGTGTCTGTGCGTGGTTGTGTGTGTAGTGTGTTAAATGTGTGCTCATCGTCTTCTTTGTTGCTTATGCGCGTTTTGCCTAGGGGTTTGTGAGTGTCGTTTGTGTGTGTGGTGGTGTGCGTGTTTTGTATGTGTGACTGTGATTTGTGTGTGGTTGTGTTTCAGTGGTTGAGTGTGTGTGGTTTTTATGTATGCGAAGTGAGGTGTGATGTCCATGTGTGCTTGTGCTTGTTTAGTGTGCCTCACTGCGGTGTGCTGCACATACGCTCCCAAATGTGACTTTTGTGACTTATGAGAAACATGTGCTTTGTTGTGTGCGGTGTGTGCCCCTGTGACTGTTGTTTTGTTACCTTTTGCGCTTTTTTGTGTGTGTGCATTGCGTAGTGGTGCCCGTGTGTATGTATGTGTGTGGGGTGCCTGTGTGCGGTGGTGCGTGGGGTGCTTAGTGGTGTGAAATGTGTGCTATGTGCGTTTATTTTTGGTTGTGTGTTTAGGTAGTGGGTTTTGTGTGTGTTGTGTGTTGTTTGCGAGTGTGATTGTGATGCGTGTTTGAAAGTTTGTGTGTGCAATTCGTTGTTTTGTGGTGTGTGAGGCGAGATGTGTTGTGTGTGTGTGGTTTTGCTTGTGTAGTGTGCCTCATTGTGTGTGTGGTGTGTACATGGTTAAATGTGGTTTGTGAGAATTGGTTGCCCTTATACGTCCTGTGATGTTAGTGGGGTACGTTGTTTTCATACGTTGTGCTGTTTCCGTGTTGAGTCGGGTGTGTTCTCCATATCTTTTATGTTTGTGGGTGTTTACCTGTGTTTGTTGTAGTTATTCCTTTAGTGTGTGGTTGTGTGTGGCTTTATGCGTGGTAGGTAGTGGTTACGTCGGTGTGCTCTGACGTTAATGCAGGTTGTTGTGTGTGCTATGAGTTGTGATGTGTAATCTGTGTGTGTTGCTTGCGTGTGGTTGTACGATGTATTTTTCTGTGATTTGTGGATTATTTTGTGTGTTGTGGTAATGTACTGATGTGCTTGTTTTAATGTGTGTGTTGTGTGTGCCATGTTTGTTTTGCGCGTCTTTTTTGTGATGTGTATGGTGCTTTTTGAGTTTTGTGTTATGTGTGAAGTACGTTGTCTGCCTTTTGTGTATATGGTAGTGCGTGTTCTGTGGTGTTGGCTGTGTGATGTGTGTTGTGTTACATGTTTGGCGTGCTGTGTTATTGTGTGCTTTTAGCTGTGAAGTCTGTGATCTGCTGGTTTCATGAGCGTGCTGTGTTTATGTGGTTGTCTGTTTCCTGTGTGTTTTCTACTCTTTCTGTGTTGTGACTCTTGTGTAAGTGATGTGTGCAGTTTGGGTGCGTCGTTGTTGTGTGTAGTGCGTGTTGTGTGTATGTTTGGGGAGTGCTGCGTGACTGGTGTGGTTGTGGGTGGTTCTGTGTTGTGTGTTGTGTGCTTGGAGTGTGCCTTTGTGTGTTGTATGTTGGACGTCTTTTGCGTAGCGTGTGTGTGTCCGGGGTTGGGAATGTTCTGTGGTGTGTGAATAGTTTTCTGTGTCATGTTCAATGTGTGATGTGACCACACGTGTGTTGCGTGATGTACAACATATTGTGTTCCCAGTTGCCCGTTTGTTGTTTGTATTGTTAACTGCTTTGTGTACTGTGTGTGTGTTGTTCGTTCTGTGTATTTTATGTGTCGTGCGGGATACCGTGTGTTGCGTCTGATATGCTTTGTGTATCTGTTGTTTGCTTTGCTTTGCATTGCGTGTTCTGTGAGGCTCTGTGTGCTGAAAGTTTTATGTGTGTTTGGTGTGATGTGCCTAGTGTGTGAAGTGCGTGTTCCATAAATTCCGTGATCTTTCTGTTGTGGTTTGTGTGTGTGTTGCACGTCATTTTGCACCTCTTGTGTGTGGTGTGAGTTCTGCATGTGTGATTGTGATTTTCATGTGGTTGTGTTTGAGTGGTTGTGTGGGTGTTTGCTTGTTACGTGTGTGAATGTGTAAGTGTTGTCTGCGTGTGGTTGTGCTTGTTCAGCATGCCTCATTGTGTGTGCTGTGTGTTCTCTGAAGTGGGATTCGTGTGTGTTGTGAGCCATTATGAGCTCTGACGTGTCTGTCTGGTGTGTGTGCCTTGTGACTTGTGTTGTTACATTTTGGGTTTCGTGTGTGTGCGTTTTGCAGAGTGCAGCCCGTGCATGGATATGAGTGTGGGTTGTCTGTGCGTGAATGTGTGTGTGTGTGTGGTTTGTAGTGTGTGAAATGTGCACTGTGGGCTTTTTTGTGGTTGTGTGTGTTTTGCGTGTGGTTTTGTATGTGGTGCAACTGCTTTCCGTGTGTGATGGTGATTTGTGTTTGGCTGGTTTTGAGAGGATGTGTGTTTGTTTGGTTGAGTTACGTGTGTGAATGTGAGACGTGCTGTCTGTGTGTGATTGTGGTTGTGTAGTGTGCCTCATTGTGTGTGTTGTGTGTACTCACGGAACTGTGGTTTGTGTGAGTTGTGTGCTTTTATGTCCTGTGATGTTTGTGGTGTATGTTGTTTTTTATGTTGTGCCTTGGTGCATGTTGAGAGGTCCTGTATGCTCTCGATGTATGTGTTTGTGGGTGTTTACCTGCGTGTGTTGTGGTTGTTCCCTGAGTGTGTGCTGTGTGTGGCTTTTTGTGTGTTATGCAGTGGTTGCATTGTTGTGTGTGTGTGTTGCATTGTTAATGCAGGGTGCGGTGTGTGTTATGAGTTGTGATGTTAATTCTGTGTGCGATGTTTGTGTGTGCTGTGTGACGAGTTTTTGTTGACTTGTGTTTTTGTGCTTGTGTTGAGTGTATTCTCTGTGTGTTGCATCTTGTGTGTGTGTGTTGTGTGGTCTGTGTGTTTTGCAAGTTGTGTGAGATTAATTGTGTGTTATGAATGCTGTGCTTTGTGTATATGTTCTGCGTTTGGCATTGCGCATTCTGTGAGGCTCTGTGTGCTGTATGTATTGTGTGTGTTTGTAGTGATGTGTGTAGTTTGTGAAATGTGTGTTGCATAAATTCGAGTTCTTTTCGTTGTGGTTTGTGTGTTTTGCACGTGGGCTTGTATGCATTGTAGGTGTGGTGTGCGTTCAGCATGTGTGACTGTGATTTGTGTGTGGTTGCGTTTGACACGTTGTGTGAGTGGTTGCTGTTTTGAGTAATGAGTGTAATATGTGAGGTGTGTACTCTGTGGGGTCATGGTCGGTCCGTGAGCCTCACTGTGAGTGTTGTGTTACTCTGAGAACCGTGGTTCATGTGTATTGTGTGCAGTTATGTTCTCGGGGTGTGGGGGGTTTTGATGTTTAGTGTGGTGTGCTGCTTGTGTGTTGAGAGACTTCTGCATTCAAGCGCACTGAAGGGAGCCTCTAAGTGATTGTCCATTTTCTCCACAGGTCTGTTATCCCCCGGGAGGGCCTTGTTCACTGAGGGCGCTCAAAGAGGACGAAAGGAGCACCTCGTCCCTTTAATAGCAATGTCCTGGAGATGCCTTTGTAGTAAAGTGACATAAACTGCTGCAGAAGAGCCTTATGCCAAAGTCTGCAGGGGAAACAATCCACCGTGCACTGAGGAGACCCTCCCTGAGAGAACACTACGCTGATCTCCGCATGCATGCACTTGCTCCTATGTGATATGGAAACCTCTGTAAACATTGCAATAGAAGGCTATACACTTGATCTCTTTAGTGCTTTCTGGGGTTTGTTGTGTGTGTAGTGTGCTGTACGTGTGGTTGCTATATGGGAGTGAGTGATTTGTGGTGCTTTTCTGCGATTCTGTGTGTATTCTCTGTTGTGATACGCTGTGTGTGCTGTGTTCCTGTGTGTTTGGCGCTGTGCTGTCTTTTGCCTGTGGGTCTTGCTTGTTTTCTCTGTGTTGGGTGTTGTCCGTGTTGTGCGTATTTTGTACGTAATATGTGTGCTATAGGTTCCTTACAGCTTGATGAGTACACTGCTCTGTGTATTTTTCACTGGGTGGTGTGTTACGTGTGACGCTGGTCTTTGTGAGTTGTGTTGTGTGTGTTGAGTGGCTCTTTGAGCATTGTATGTTTTGCCATTATGATGAGTTATCTGGTTGGCGGTTCTGTATGTTGTGTGTTTGGCGTGTGGCATCCAGTCTAATGTTTAGTGTGAAATGTGGTCTTTCCTTGGTCTGTTGCGTTATGTACTGTGTTCTGGGTTGGGTGAGCGCCGTCTATATGCTTTCTGTGTGTTACATACTGGGTAGATGTGTTTGGTCGGTGTAATTTGAGCTTTTGTGTGACGTAGTTTTAGCCTTGTGTCAGACGTGCTGTGTGCATGTGTTTTTTGTGTGTGTGTTTGTGGGCTTTGGTTCGTGCTGTCTCCGTGTGGGCCTCTGTGTGCTCTGTGTTGTAGGCTTGTGGTTGTGTGTGCTGTGTGTAGTGCATTATATGTGTGTTGCGTGAGTTTTCCTCAGTTGTGGAAGGATTTGTATGTGTTGTGTCAGTATTCTGTGTATGATTGTGATTTGTGTGTTGTGTTAGAGAGGTTTGTGTGTGTGTGTGTGTGTGTGTGTGTGTGTGTGTGTGTGTGGCTGTTTGAGTTACGCACATGATGTGAGATGTGTTGACTGTGTGCGGTTGTGCTTGTTTAGTATGTCTCTTGGTGTGCCCAGTACGTAGGTCTGCGAATGTTTTTCGTGTGTATTGTGAGCAGTTATGTGCCTTGAAGTGTGTGGTGTGTGTATTGTGACTATTGTGTTGCTTATTTCTGTGTTGTGTGTTTGTTCTGCGCAGTTCTCCTGTGTGAGGATGTATGTGGTTGTGTCTGTGCGTGGTTGTGTGTGTAGTGTGTTAAATGTGTGCTCATCGTCTTCTTTGTTGCTTATGCGCGTTTTGCCTAGGGGTTTGTGAGTGTCGTTTGTGTGTTGTGGTGTTGCGTGTTTTGTATGTGTGACTGTGATTTGTGTGTGGTTGTGTTTCAGTGGTTGAGTGTGTGTGGTTTTATGTATGCGAAGTGAGGTGTGATGTCCATGTGTGCTTGTGCTTGTTTAGTGTGCCTCACTGCGTGTGCTGCACATACTCTCCCAAATGTGACTTTTGTGACTTATGAGAAACATGTGCTTTGTTGTGTGCGGTGTGTGCCCTGTGACTGTTGTTTTGTTACCTTTTGCGCTTTTTTGTGTGTGTGCATTGCGTAGTGGTGCCCGTGTGTATGTATGTGTGTGGGGTGCCTGTGTGCGGTGGTGCGTGGGGTGCTTAGTGTGTGAATGTGTGCTATGTGCGTTTATTTTTGGTTGTGTGTTTAGGTTGTGGTTTGTGTGTGTTGTGTGTGTTTTGCGAGTGTGATTGTGATGCGTGTTTGAAAGTTTGTGTGTGCAATTCGTTGTTTGTGGTGTGTGAGGCGAGATGTGTTGTGTGTGTGTGGTTTTGCTTGTGTAGTGTGCCTCATGTGTGTGTGTGGTGTGTACATGGTTAAATGTGGTTTGTGAGAATGGTTGCCCTTATACGTCCTGTGATGTTAGTGGGGTACGTTGTTTCATACGTTGTGCTGTTTCCGTGTTGAGTCGGGTGTGTTCTCCATATCTTTTATGTTTGTGGGTGTTTACCTGTGTTTGTTGTAGTTATTCCTTTAGTGTGTGTTGTGTGTGGCTTTATGCGTGGTAGTAGTGGTTACGTCGGTGTGCTCTGACGTTAATGCAGGTTGTTGTGTGTGCTGGATGTTGTGATGTGTAGCTGTGTGTGTTGCTTGCGTGTGTTGTACGATGTATTTTTCTGTGATTTGTGGATTATTTGTGTGTTGTGGTAATGTACTGATGTGCTTGTTTTAATGTGTGTGTTGTGTGGTGCCATGTTTGTTTGCGCGTCTTTTTTGTGATGTGTATGGTGCTTTTTGAGTTTTGTGTTATGTGTGAAGTACGTTGTCTGCCTTTTGTGTATATGGTAGTGCGTGTTCTGTGGTGTTGGCTGTGTGATTGTGTGTTGTGTTACATGTTTGCGTGCTGTGTTATTGTGTGCTTTTAGCTGTGAAGTCTGTGATCTGCTGGGTTTCATGAGCGTGGCTGTGTTTATGTGGTTGTCTGTTTCCTGTGTGTTTTCTACTCTTTCTGTGTTGTGACTCTTGTGTAAGTGATGTGTGCAGTTTGGGTGCGTCGTTGTTGTGTGTAGTGCGTGTTGTGTGTATGTTTGGGGAGTGCTGCGTGACTGGTGTGGTTGTGGGTGGTTCTGTGTTGTGTGTTGTGTGCTTGGAGTGTGCCTTTGTGTGTTGTATGTTGACGTCTTTTGCGTAGCGTGTTGTGTCCGTGGTTGGGAATGTTCTGTGGTGTGTGAATAGTTTTCTGTGTCATGTTCAATGTGTGATGTGACCACACGTGTGTTGCGTGATGTACAACATATTGTGTTCCCAGTTGCCCGTTTGTTGTTGTATTGTTAACTGCTTTGTGTACTGTGTGTGTGGTGTTCGTTCTGTGTATTTTATGTGTCGTGCGGGATACCGTGTGTTGCGTCTGATATGCTTTGTGTATCTGTTGTTTGCTTTGCTTTGCATTGCGTGTTCTGTGAGGCTCTGTGTGGCTGACAGTTTTATGTGTGTTTGGTGTGATGTGCCTAGTGTGTGAAGTGCGTGTTCCATAAATTCCGTGATCTTTCTGTTGTGGTTTGTGTGTGTGTTGCACGTCATTTTGCACCTCTTGTGTGTGGTGTGAGTTCTGCATGTGTGATTGTGATTTTCATGTGGTTGTGTTTGAGTGGTTGTGTGGGGTGTTTGCTTGTTACGTGTGTGATGTGTAATGTGTTGTCTGCGTGTGGTTGTGCTTGTTCAGCATGCCTCATTGTGTGTGCTGTGTGTTCTCTGAAGTGGGATTCGTGTGTGTTGTGAGCCATTATGAGCTCTGACGTGTCTGTCTGGTGTGTGTGCCTTGTGACTTGTGTTGTTACATTTTGGGTTTCGTGTGTGTGCGTTTTGCAGAGTGCAGCCCGTGCATGGATATGAGTGTGGGTTGTCTGTGCGTGAATGTGTGTGTGTGTGTGGTTGTAGTGTGTGAAATGTGCACTGTGGGCTTTTTTTGTTGGTTGTGTGTTTGCGTGTGGTTTTGTATGTGGTGCAACTGCTTTCCGTGTGTGATGGTGATTTGTGTTGGCTGGGTTTGAGAGGATGTGTGTTTGTTTGGTTGAGTTACGGTGTGTGATGTGAGACGTGCTGTCTGTGTGTGATTGTGGTTGTGTAGTGTGCCTC
>NW_026645190.1:0-20287 GCF_030020395.1 Manis pentadactyla
GCGGGTTCTAGCACACATAATTTTATTAATGTAATTGTATATTAATGAGATATTATTAAATGAACAAATGCAATAAAATGAATACAGAGTAACAAAATACAGCAGCACAGTTTAAACAAGACATGTGCTCACCTATGTTTATAACCACAGCATTAATAGTAGCAAAGTTCAGTAACCACCAGAAGATGAGGAGACGGATATTATTCAGCCATATGAGGAAAACAAATCCTACGATTTACAAAAACATGGATGTAGATAGCAGAGAATTATGATCAGTGAGGTAAGAGATGGAGAGTCAGAAACATGGTAAATGATTTCACTCACTAGCAGAGAAATAAAAAATAGAAAAAAAGTGAAATAACCAAACTGAAGAAGCCACGCTGAAGAGAAGAATTTACTAGAGGTTACCAAAGGAAAGAGACTGGGCCGGTTTTGCTTTTGTGGAGGGTTAAGTAGGACAGGGGGTTAAAAACGGTGCAATTGAATAAGTGTACGTAGTGTTGGGTTGGGTTACGTGGAGGACTGTTCGTCACAGAGAAGACTAGTGATTCTACATTATTTTACTGCACTGGAGGATAGTGAATGCAATGGGATATCTGGGGATATATTGGTGATGAAAGATGTAGAAAACAATGTTACTCATGTAATTGTGTAATTATGAGAAATAAGAAATATTCACAGATGGGTTCAGAGATTAGAGTTTAAGATAGATGATAGATGATAGAGATAGATGATGAATAGGATAGATGTGAGATAGCAAGAAGATAGATTGTCAGATGATAGATACATAGAGGAAAACAAAGTTGCATAGATCAGTAGATAGAATGCAGTAGTCCCATTTAAAAAAGGTATGTGCACTCCCTTGTTTATCGCAGCACAATTCACAGTAGCCGATCCATCTCCATCAGAAGATGAATGGATAAAGAAGAAGTGGTATATATAAACAATTAATTGCATTTCACCCATAAGAAGAAAAAATCCTCCCATTTGCGACAACATGGATAAAAAATGGGGTTATATTTTCAATGAATTAAGACAGGAGGACAAGTATCAAATGATATGACCAATCTGTGCAGTTAGAGAAGCAGGAAAGTCCTGAAGGAGCAAAATAGTGGCAGACACACAGAGCCCACGAATGAACTACCAGTTACCAAAGAGAAAATGACTAATGTGGACATGATAGAATGAAGGGATAACAGTGGGGAGAGAAAGGATGCATTATGATTAGCATATATAATGTTTTTGTGGGTGCATTGAAAGGGCTGAACCAAACCGTGAAGACAGGCAGTGAATCGACAGTACATTGCTCTGTTGATGGAAGTGACTGCAGTGGGGCATTGGGAAAAACTTCGAGACAGGTGGAGTCTAGAAAATATCATGTTATCCTTTTACGTATAGATTAATAATAAGTAAATAAAGAACAAATTAATAAAAAATCCAATAAAACCAATAAATCTGCCCAGTTAATAAAGACATATATATCCCTATGTAAATGAGAGTACTATTCCAAGAAACCGAGCTAAATGGACATCAATAGATTAATGGGTACAGAAGATGTGGTACATATACAGAAAGGAATATAACTCAGCCATCACAAGAAAATAAATCCAAGCATTTGCTGCAACATGGATGGCGCTAGAGCATATTATGCTCACTGAAATAAGTGAAGAAGAGAAAAAAATATCAAATGATTTAACACAGGCGTGGAGACGAAGCGAAAATATAAAACTGAAGGAGCAAAACATCAGCCGATTCACAGAATACAAGACTGGAGTAACAGTTACCAAGGGGAAGATAGTGGCGTTGTTAGATGTGAAAGCAAGGAGAAGGTAGGCATAACGATTTGCATTATTAATGTGGATTGGGGGAGATGGAATCTACTGTATCTTACTATGCTAATGGACAGTGACTTCAGGGAAGTAACTGGGTTGATCTTGGTTATAGTGCGGGTCTTGTAAAATTAATGTTTCTCACGTAATTTTAGATTAAAAATTAATGAATCAGCAAAGGCCTACATGGATAAACATAAAAAAACAAATCTATAAATATATAAACAGAATGCAGCAGCCCATTTTAAAAACGAAAATTGCAACCCTGTGTTTATCACTGAAGTATTGACAAAAGCCAAGCTTAACGTCTAACAGTAAATGAGACGTAGAATATTATTCAGCCATATGAAGAAAACGAATCTTACCATTTACAGCAACACGCATGGAACTAGTGGGTATTTTTCTCAGTGAAATAAGCCACGAAGAGAAAGTCAAGTGGCAATTGATGTCACTGAACTTTGGAGAATTAGAAAAAAAGAAAAATAGTGAAGGAATAAGACAGTAGCAGCTTCCATTAACTGAAGAGAAGACTAACGATTACCAAAGGGAAAGAGACACACGGGAATGGCTTGGAAGGGAGGAAAGAGAGGTAAAATGGGGCGTTAAGTGTAGCACACATGAGTGGGCAGGGTGTGGGCACGAGTTAGGTGGTAGAACAGCAAAGAAGAGTAGTGATTATACAGTGCAATACGTGGCTCATGGACAGTGACACTTATGCTGTATATGGTGTGGATTTCATATTGTGGGTAGTCTAATTAAAATAATGTTGCTAAGGTAACTGGTATTGATGCCAAAATAAAAAGAAACACGCAGTATCTTGGAACTCATTTCCATTTCCTCTGATGCTGTCAAGGTGGTCAGCACAAACCTTACCATAATTTCACCCCGTGTAGGATAGCAGGCTCTGAAGTGGGAAACAAATTCTCTGAGCAAACATAATCTGTCTACCTGAAAGAAGCCCACTGTGACATCATGGATTCTCCAGGCAACAGTGCTATTCCTGCAAACCGCACTAGCAGATGGTGGGCAGAGCTCAGCGTTGCACAGCTGCACCATCCTAGCAAACATAACTATTTCTGGTCTACATGTATAGGTAAAATGACGTCACTCATCATTGGAGTATAAGAACAAAGAAAAAACAGAAGGAGAAAAAAAGCAGTGTCACAGAAGACAAGAACGGATTCACAGTTACCAAAAGGAAAGAGACAGAGACCGATGATTGGGAATGGAGGGGAAAGGAGGTTAGGAAGAAAGTGTGCATTTTAGTCAGCATGTATAAAGTGGGAATGGGTGCACGCGGTGTGCTGACCAGCAGAGAAGACAATTAGCGATTCTACGGTACATTGCTATGGTGATGGAATTGACTGTGGGGGGGATTGTGTGGAATGTAGTAAATTGCGTCTAGTAAATACGTTAGCCATGTAATTGTAGATTAATGATAAATCAACAAATCATTAATAAAATCATCAAAAAATCCACTTCAGGGGCCGAGTTTAAAAAGGCATATACATCCACGGGTTTATCAGCACTATTCATCGTAGCCCAGGTAAGTGTCCATCAGTAGATTAATGTGTAAACATGTTGTGGTACATTTAGACAGTTGCATATAAATCAGTCATGAGAAGAAAAAAAGTGCTAACATTTGTAACATGTCGGAAGGATCTGGATTGCACTGTACTCATGAAATAAGAGGTGAAGAAAGAGAAGTGTCAAATGACTTGACCCATCTGCAGAGATGTAGAACCAAGAAATACTGAAGAAGCATAACATCAGCATATTCACAGAACTGAATATTGGACTAGGAGTTTACATAGAGAAAGGGTATGCTTTGGATAGGAGGGAATGGAGGCGGAGGGCGGAGTAAAGAAAGTGTGCTATATGATTTCCAAGAGTAGCGTGGGTGGGCATTCCGGGGATTGCTGTACAAAACAGGGAATAGAGGTAGGGATTCTACAGTATCTTACTGTGCGCACGGTGTGAGACTGTAATTGCGAATCCTGGGGTTCTTTGTGATGGGCGGGTTCTAGCACACATAATTTTATTAATGTAATTGTATATTAATGAGATATTATTAAATGAACAAATGCAATAAAATGAATACAGAGTAACAAAATACAGCAGCACAGTTTAAACAAGACATGTGCTCACCTATGTTTATAACCACAGCATTAATAGTAGCAAAGTTCAGTAACCACCAGAAGATGAGGAGACGGATATTATTCAGCCATATGAGGAAAACAAATCCTACGATTTACAAAAACATGGATGTAGATAGCAGAGAATTATGATCAGTGAGGTAAGAGATGGAGAGTCAGAAACATGGTAAATGATTTCACTCACTAGCAGAGAAATAAAAAATAGAAAAAAAGTGAAATAACCAAACTGAAGAAGCCACGCTGAAGAGAAGAATTTACTAGAGGTTACCAAAGGAAAGAGACTGGGCCGGTTTTGCTTTTGTGGAGGGTTAAGTAGGACAGGGGGTTAAAAACGGTGCAATTGAATAAGTGTACGTAGTGTTGGGTTGGGTTACGTGGAGGACTGTTCGTCACAGAGAAGACTAGTGATTCTACATTATTTTACTGCACTGGAGGATAGTGAATGCAATGGGATATCTGGGGATATATTGGTGATGAAAGATGTAGAAAACAATGTTACTCATGTAATTGTGTAATTATGAGAAATAAGAAATATTCACAGATGGGTTCAGAGATTAGAGTTTAAGATAGATGATAGATGATAGAGATAGATGATGAATAGGATAGATGTGAGATAGCAAGAAGATAGATTGTCAGATGATAGATACATAGAGGAAAACAAAGTTGCATAGATCAGTAGATAGAATGCAGTAGTCCCATTTAAAAAAGGTATGTGCACTCCCTTGTTTATCGCAGCACAATTCACAGTAGCCGATCCAAATCCATCAGAAGATGAATGGATAAAGAAGAAGTGGTATATATAAACAATTAATTGCATTTCACCCATAAGAAGAAAAAATCCTCCCATTTGCGACAACATGGATAAAAAATGGGGTTATATTTTCAATGAATTAAGACAGGAGGACAAGTATCAAATGATATGACCAATCTGTGCAGTTAGAGAAGCAGGAAAGTCCTGAAGGAGCAAAATAGTGGCAGACACACAGAGCCCACGAATGAACTACCAGTTACCAAAGAGAAAATGACTAATGTGGACATGATAGAATGAAGGGATAACAGTGGGGAGAGAAAGGATGCATTATGATTAGCATATATAATGTTTTTGTGGGTGCATTGAAAGGGCTGAACCAAACCGTGAAGACAGGCAGTGAATCGACAGTACATTGCTCTGTTGATGGAAGTGACTGCAGTGGGGCATTGGGAAAAACTTCGAGACAGGTGGAGTCTAGAAAATATCATGTTATCCTTTTACGTATAGATTAATAATAAGTAAATAAAGAACAAATTAATAAAAAATCCAATAAAACCAATAAATCTGCCCAGTTAATAAAGACATATATATCCCTATGTAAATGAGAGTACTATTCCAAGAAACCGAGCTAAATGGACATCAATAGATTAATGGGTACAGAAGATGTGGTACATATACATAAAGGAATATAACTCAGCCATCACAAGAAAATAAATCCAAGCATTTGCTGCAACATGGATGGCGCTAGAGCATATTATGCTCACTGAAATAAGTGAAGAAGAGAAAAAAATATCAAATGATTTAACACAGGCGTGGAGACGAAGCGAAAATATAAAACTGAAGGAGCAAAACATCAGCCGATTCACAGAATACAAGACTGGAGTAACAGTTACCAAGGGGAAGATAGTGGCGTTGTTAGATGTGAAAGCAAGGAGAAGGTAGGCATAACGATTTGCATTATTAATGTGGATTGGGGGAGATGGAATCTACTGTATCTTACTATGCTAATGGACAGTGACTTCAGGGAAGTAACTGGGTTGATCTTGGTTATAGTGCGGGTCTTGTAAAATTAATGTTTCTCACGTAATTTTAGATTAAAAATTAATGAATCAGCAAAGGCCTACATGGATAAACATAAAAAAACAAATCTATAAATATATAAACAGAATGCAGCAGCCCATTTTAAAAACGAAAATTGCAACCCTGTGTTTATCACTGAAGTATTGACAAAAGCCAAGCTTAACGTCTAACAGTAAATGAGACGTAGAATATTATTCAGCCATATGAAGAAAACGAATCTTACCATTTACAGCAACACGCATGGAACTAGTGGGTATTTTTCTCAGTGAAATAAGCCACGAAGAGAAAGTCAAGTGGCAATTGATGTCACTGAACTTTGGAGAATTAGAAAAAAAGAAAAATAGTGAAGGAATAAGACAGTAGCAGCTTCCATTAACTGAAGAGAAGACTAACGATTACCAAAGGGAAAGAGACACACGGGAATGGCTTGGAAGGGAGGAAAGAGAGGTAAAATGGGGCGTTAAGTGTAGCACACATGAGTGGGCAGGGTGTGGGCACGAGTTAGGTGGTAGAACAGCAAAGAAGAGTAGTGATTATACAGTGCAATACGTGGCTCATGGACAGTGACACTTATGCTGTATATGGTGTGGATTTCATATTGTGGGTAGTCTAATTAAAATAATGTTGCTAAGGTAACTGGTATTGATGCCAAAATAAAAAGAAACACGCAGTATCTTGGAACTCATTTCCATTTCCTCTGATGCTGTCAAGGTGGTCAGCACAAACCTTACCATAATTTCACCCCGTGTAGGATAGCAGGCTCTGAAGTGGGAAACAAATTCTCTGAGCAAACATAATCTGTCTACCTGAAAGAAGCCCACTGTGACATCATGGATTCTCCAGGCAACAGTGCTATTCCTGCAAACCGCACTAGCAGATGGTGGGCAGAGCTCAGCGTTGCACAGCTGCACCATCCTAGCAAACATAACTATTTCTGGTCTACATGTATAGGTAAAATGACGTCACTCATCATTGGAGTATAAGAACAAAGAAAAAACAGAAGGAGAAAAAAAGCAGTGTCACAGAAGACAAGAACGGATTCACAGTTACCAAAAGGAAAGAGACAGAGACCGATGATTGGGAATGGAGGGGAAAGGAGGTTAGGAAGAAAGTGTGCATTTTAGTCAGCATGTATAAAGTGGGAATGGGTGCACGCGGTGTGCTGACCAGCAGAGAAGACAATTAGCGATTCTACGGTACATTGCTATGGTGATGGAATTGACTGTGGGGGGGATTGTGTGGAATGTAGTAAATTGCGTCTAGTAAATACGTTAGCCATGTAATTGTAGATTAATGATAAATCAACAAATCATTAATAAAATCATCAAAAAATCCACTTCAGGGGCCGAGTTTAAAAAGGCATATACATCCACGGGTTTATCAGCACTATTCATCGTAGCCCAGGTAAGTGTCCATCAGTAGATTAATGTGTAAACATGTTGTGGTACATTTAGACAGTTGCATATAAATCAGTCATAAGAAGAAAAAAAGTGCTAACATTTGTAACATGTCGGAAGGATCTGGATTGCACTGTACTCATGAAATAAGAGGTGAAGAAAGAGAAGTGTCAAATGACTTGACCCATCTGCAGAGATGTAGAACCAAGAAATACTGAAGAAGCATAACATCAGCATATTCACAGAACTGAATATTGGACTAGGAGTTTACATAGAGAAAGGGTATGCTTTGGATAGGAGGGAATGGAGGCGGAGGGCGGAGTAAAGAAAGTGTGCTATATGATTTCCAAGAGTAGCGTGGGTGGGCATTCCGGGGATTGCTGTACAAAACAGGGAATAGAGGTAGGGATTCTACAGTATCTTACTGTGCGCACGGTGTGAGACTGTAATTGCGAATCCTGGGGTTCTTTGTGATGGGCGGGTTCTAGCACACATAATTTTATTAATGTAATTGTATATTAATGAGATATTATTAAATGAACAAATGCAATAAAATGAATACAGAGTAACAAAATACAGCAGCACAGTTTAAACAAGACATGTGCTCACCTATGTTTATAACCACAGCATTAATAGTAGCAAAGTTCAGTAACCACCAGAAGATGAGGAGACGGATATTATTCAGCCATATGAGGAAAACAAATCCTACGATTTACAAAAACATGGATGTAGATAGCAGAGAATTATGATCAGTGAGGTAAGAGATGGAGAGTCAGAAACATGGTAAATGATTTCACTCACTAGCAGAGAAATAAAAAATAGAAAAAAAGTGAAATAACCAAACTGAAGAAGCCACGCTGAAGAGAAGAATTTACTAGAGGTTACCAAAGGAAAGAGACTGGGCCGGTTTTGCTTTTGTGGAGGGTTAAGTAGGACAGGGGGTTAAAAACGGTGCAATTGAATAAGTGTACGTAGTGTTGGGTTGGGTTACGTGGAGGACTGTTCGTCACAGAGAAGACTAGTGATTCTACATTATTTTACTGCACTGGAGGATAGTGAATGCAATGGGATATCTGGGGATATATTGGTGATGAAAGATGTAGAAAACAATGTTACTCATGTAATTGTGTAATTATGAGAAATAAGAAATATTCACAGATGGGTTCAGAGATTAGAGTTTAAGATAGATGATAGATGATAGAGATAGATGATGAATAGGATAGATGTGAGATAGCAAGAAGATAGATTGTCAGATGATAGATACATAGAGGAAAACAAAGTTGCATAGATCAGTAGATAGAATGCAGTAGTCCCATTTAAAAAAGGTATGTGCACTCCCTTGTTTATCGCAGCACAATTCACAGTAGCCGATCCAAATCCATCAGAAGATGAATGGATAAAGAAGAAGTGGTATATATAAACAATTAATTGCATTTCACCCATAAGAAGAAAAAATCCTCCCATTTGCGACAACATGGATAAAAAATGGGGTTATATTTTCAATGAATTAAGACAGGAGGACAAGTATCAAATGATATGACCAATCTGTGCAGTTAGAGAAGCAGGAAAGTCCTGAAGGAGCAAAATAGTGGCAGACACACAGAGCCCACGAATGAACTACCAGTTACCAAAGAGAAAATGACTAATGTGGACATGATAGAATGAAGGGATAACAGTGGGGAGAGAAAGGATGCATTATGATTAGCATATATAATGTTTTTGTGGGTGCATTGAAAGGGCTGAACCAAACCGTGAAGACAGGCAGTGAATCGACAGTACATTGCTCTGTTGATGGAAGTGACTGCAGTGGGGCATTGGGAAAAACTTCGAGACAGGTGGAGTCTAGAAAATATCATGTTATCCTTTTACGTATAGATTAATAATAAGTAAATAAAGAACAAATTAATAAAAAATCCAATAAAACCAATAAATCTGCCCAGTTAATAAAGACATATATATCCCTATGTAAATGAGAGTACTATTCCAAGAAACCGAGCTAAATGGACATCAATAGATTAATGGGTACAGAAGATGTGGTACATATACATAAAGGAATATAACTCAGCCATCACAAGAAAATAAATCCAAGCATTTGCTGCAACATGGATGGCGCTAGAGCATATTATGCTCACTGAAATAAGTGAAGAAGAGAAAAAAATATCAAATGATTTAACACAGGCGTGGAGACGAAGCGAAAATATAAAACTGAAGGAGCAAAACATCAGCCGATTCACAGAATACAAGACTGGAGTAACAGTTACCAAGGGGAAGATAGTGGCGTTGTTAGATGTGAAAGCAAGGAGAAGGTAGGCATAACGATTTGCATTATTAATGTGGATTGGGGGAGATGGAATCTACTGTATCTTACTATGCTAATGGACAGTGACTTCAGGGAAGTAACTGGGTTGATCTTGGTTATAGTGCGGGTCTTGTAAAATTAATGTTTCTCATGTAATTTTAGATTAAAAATTAATGAATCAGCAAAGGCCTACATGGATAAACATAAAAAAACAAATCTATAAATATATAAACAGAATGCAGCAGCCCATTTTAAAAACGAAAATTACAACCCTGTGTTTATCACTGAAGTATTGACAAAAGCCAAGCTTAACGTCTAACAGTAAATGAGACGTAGAATATTATTCAGCCATATGAAGAAAACGAATCTTACCATTTACAGCAACACGCATGGAACTAGTGGGTATTGTTCTCAGTGAAATAAGCCACGAAGAGAAAGTCAAGTGGCAATTGATGTCACTGAACTTTGGAGAATTAGAAAAAAAGAAAAATAGTGAAGGAACAAGACAGTAGCAGCTTCCATTAACTGAAGAGAAGACTAACGATTACCAAAGGGAAAGAGACACACGGGAATGGCTTGGAAGGGAGGAAAGAGAGGTAAAATGGGGCGTTAAGTGTAGCACACATGAGTGGGCAGTGTGTGGGCACGAGTTAGGTGGTAGAACAGCAAAGAAGAGTAGTGATTATACAGTGCAATACGTGGCTCATGGACAGTGACACTTATGCTGTATATGGTGTGGATTTCATATTGTGGGTAGTCTAATTAAAATAATGTTGCTAAGGTAACTGGTATTGATGCCAAAATAAAAAGAAACACGCAGTATCTTGGAACTCATTTCCATTTCCTCTGATGCTGTCAAGGTGGTCAGCACAAACCTTACCATAATTTCACCCCGTGTAGGATAGCAGGCTCTGAAGTGGGAAACAAATTCTCTGAGCAAACATAATCTGTCTACCTGAAAGAAGCCCACTGTGACATCATGGATTCTCCAGGCAACAGTGCTACTCCTGCAAACCGCACTAGCAGATGGTGGGCAGAGCTCATCGTTGCACAGCTGCACCATCCTAGCAAACATAACTATTTCTGGTCTACATGTATAGGTAAAATGACATCACTCATCATTGGAGTATAAGAACAAAGAAAAAACAGAAGGAGAAAAAAAGCAGTGTCACAGAAGACAAGAACGGATTCACAGTTACCAAAAGGAAAGAGACAGAGACCGATGATTGGGAATGGAGGGGAAAGGAGGTTAGGAAGAAAGTGTGCATTTTAGTCAGCATGTATAAAGTGGGAATGGGTGCACGCGGTGTGCTGACCAGCAGAGAAGACAATTAGCGATTCTACGGTACATTGCTATGGTGATGGAATTGACTGTGGGGGGGGATTGTGTGGAATGTAGTAAATTGCGTCTAGTAAATACGTTAGCCATGTAATTGTAGATTAATGATAAATCAACAAATCATTAATAAAATCATCAAAAAATCCACTTCAGGGGCCGAGTTTAAAAAGGCATATACATCCACGGGTTTATCAGCACTATTCATCGTAGCCCAGGTAAGTGTCCATCAGTAGATTAATGTGTAAACATGTTGTGGTACATTTAGACAGTTGCATATTAATCAGTCATAAGAAGAAAAAAAGTGCTAACATTTGTAACATGTCGGAAGGATCTGGATTGCACTGTACTCATGAAATAAGAGGTGAAGAAAGAGAAGTGTCAAATGACTTGACCCATCTGCAGAGATGTAGAACCAAGAAATACTGAAGAAGCATAACATCAGCATATTCACAGAACTGAATATTGGACTAGGAGTTTACATAGAGAAAGGGTATGCTTTGGATAGGAGGGAATGGAGGCGGAGGGCGGAGTAAAGAAAGTGTGCTATATGATTTCCAAGAGTAGCGTGGGTGGGCATTCCGGGGATTGCTGTACAAAACAGGGAATAGAGGTAGGGATTCTACAGTATCTTACTGTGCGCACGGTGTGAGACTGTAATTGCGAATCCTGGGGTTCTTTGTGATGGGCGGCTTCTAGCACACATAATTTTATTAATGTAATTGTATATTAATGAGATATTATTAAATGAACAAATGCAATAAAATGAATACAGAGTAACAAAATACAGCAGCACAGTTTAAACAAGACATGTGCTCACCTATGTTTATAACCACAGCATTAATAGTAGCAAAGTTCAGTAACCACCAGAAGATGAGGAGACGGATATTATTCAGCCATATGAGGAAAATAAAATCCTACGATTTACAAAAACATGGATGTAGATAGCAGAGAATTATGATCAGTGAGGTAAGAGATGGAGAGTCAGAAACATGGTAAATGATTTCACTCACTAGCAGAGAAATAAAAAATAGAAAAAAAGTGAAATAACCAAACTGAAGAAGCCACGCTGAAGAGAAGAATTTACTAGAGGTTACCAAAGGAAAGAGACTGGGCCGGTTTTGCTTTTGTGGAGGGTTAAGTAGGACAGGGGGTTAAAAACGGTGCAATTGAATAAGTGTACATAGTGTTGGGTTGGGTTACGTGGAGGACTGTTCGTCACAGAGAAGACTAGTGATTCTACATTATTTTACTGCACTGGAGGATAGTGAATGCAATGGGATATCTGGGGATATATTGGTGATGAAAGATGTAGAAAACAATGTTACTCATGTAATTGTGTAATTATGAGAAATAAGAAATATTCACAGATGGGTTCAGAGATTAGAGTTTAAGATAGATGATAGATGATAGAGATAGATGATGAATAGGATAGATGTGAGATAGCAAGAAGATAGATTGTCAGATGATAGATACATAGAGGAAAACAAAGTTGCATAGATCAGTAGATAGAATGCAGTAGTCCCATTTAAAAAAGGTATGTGCACTCCCTTGTTTATCGCAGCACAATTCACAGTAGCCGATCCATCTCCATCAGAAGATGAATGGATAAAGAAGAAGTGGTATATATAAACAATTAATTGCATTTCACCCATAAGAAGAAAAAATCCTCCCATTTGCGACAACATGGATAAAAAATGGGGTTATATTTTCAATGAATTAAGACAGGAGGACAAGTATCAAATGATATGACCAATCTGTGCAGTTAGAGAAGCAGGAAAGTCCTGAAGGAGCAAAATAGTGGCAGACACACAGAGCCCACGAATGAACTACCAGTTACCAAAGAGAAAATGACTAATGTGGACATGATAGAATGAAGGGATAACAGTGGGGAGAGAAAGGATGCATTATGATTAGCATATATAATGTTTTTGTGGGTGCATTGAAAGGGCTGAACCAAACCGTGAAGACAGGCAGTGAATCGACAGTACATTGCTCTGTTGATGGAAGTGACTGCAGTGGGGCATTGGGAAAAACTTCGAGACAGGTGGAGTCTAGAAAATATCATGTTATCCTTTTACGTATAGATTAATAATAAGTAAATAAAGAACAAATTAATAAAAAATCCAATAAAACCAATAAATCTGCCCAGTTAATAAAGACATATATATCCCTATGTAAATGAGAGTACTATTCCCAGAAACCGAGCTAAATGGACATCAATAGATTAATGGGTACAGAAGATGTGGTACATATACAGAAAGGAATATAACTCAGCCATCACAAGAAAATAAATCCAAGCATTTGCTGCAACATGGATGGCGCTAGAGCATATTATGCTCACTGAAATAAGTGAAGAAGAGAAAAAAATATCAAATGATTTAACACAGGCGTGGAGACGAAGCGAAAATATAAAACTGAAGGAGCAAAACATCAGCCGATTCACAGAATACAAGACTGGAGTAACAGTTACCAAGGGGAAGATAGTGGCGTTGTTAGATGTGAAAGCAAGGAGAAGGTAGGCATAACGATTTGCATTATTAATGTGGATTGGGGGAGATGGAATCTACTGTATCTTACTATGCTAATGGACAGTGACTTCAGGGAAGTAACTGGGTTGATCTTGGTTATAGTGCGGGTCTTGTAAAATTAATGTTTCTCACGTAATTTTAGATTAAAAATTAATGAATCAGCAAAGGCCTACATGGATAAACATAAAAAAACAAATCTATAAATATATAAACAGAATGCAGCAGCCCATTTTAAAAACGAAAATTGCAACCCTGTGTTTATCACTGAAGTATTGACAAAAGCCAAGCTTAACGTCTAACAGTAAATGAGACGTAGAATATTATTCAGCCATATGAAGAAAACGAATCTTACCATTTACAGCAACACGCATGGAACTAGTGGGTATTGTTCTCAGTGAAATAAGCCACGAAGAGAAAGTCAAGTGGCAATTGATGTCACTGAACTTTGGAGAATTAGAAAAAAAGAAAAATAGTGAAGGAATAAGACAGTAGCAGCTTCCATTAACTGAAGAGAAGACTAACGATTACCAAAGGGAAAGAGACACACGGGAATGGCTTGGAAGGGAGGAAAGAGAGGTAAAATGGGGCGTTAAGTGTAGCACACATGAGTGGGCAGGGTGTGGGCACGAGTTAGGTGGTAGAACAGCAAAGAAGAGTAGTGATTATACAGTGCAATACGTGGCTCATGGACAGTGACACTTATGCTGTATATGGTGTGGATTTCATATTGTGGGTAGTCTAATTAAAATAATGTTGCTAAGGTAACTGGTATTGATGCCAAAATAAAAAGAAACACGCAGTATCTTGGAACTCATTTCCATTTCCTCTGATGCTGTCAAGGTGGTCAGCACAAACCTTACCATAATTTCACCCCGTGTAGGATAGCAGGCTCTGAAGTGGGAAACAAATTCTCTGAGCAAACATAATCTGTCTACCTGAAAGAAGCCCACTGTGACATCATGGATTCTCCAGGCAACAGTGCTATTCCTGCAAACCGCACTAGCAGATGGTGGGCAGAGCTCAGCGTTGCACAGCTGCACCATCCTAGCAAACATAACTATTTCTGGTCTACATGTATAGGTAAAATGACGTCACTCATCATTGGAGTATAAGAACAAAGAAAAAACAGAAGGAGAAAAAAAGAAGTGTCACAGAAGACAAGAACGGATTCACAGTTACCAAAAGGAAAGAGACAGAGACCGATGATTGGGAATGGAGGGGAAAGGAGGTTAGGAAGAAAGTGTGCATTTTAGTCAGCATGTATAAAGTGGGAATGGGTGCACGCGGTGTGCTGACCAGCAGAGAAGACAATTAGCGATTCTACGGTACATTGCTATGGTGATGGAATTGACTGTGGGGGGGGATTGTGTGGAATGTAGTAAATTGCGTCTAGTAAATACGTTAGCCATGTAATTGTAGATTAATGATAAATCAACAAATCATTAATAAAATCATCAAAAAATCCACTTCAGGGGCCGAGTTTAAAAAGGCATATACATCCACGGGTTTATCAGCACTATTCATCGTAGCCCAGGTAAGTGTCCATCAGTAGATTAATGTGTAAACATGTTGTGGTACATTTAGACAGTTGCATATTAATCAGTCATAAGAAGAAAAAAAGTGCTAACATTTGTAACATGTCGGAAGGATCTGGATTGCACTGTACTCATGAAATAAGAGGTGAAGAAAGAGAAGTGTCAAATGACTTGACCCATCTGCAGAGATGTAGAACCAAGAAATACTGAAGAAGCATAACATCAGCATATTCACAGAACTGAATATTGGACTAGGAGTTTACATAGAGAAAGGGTATGCTTTGGATAGGAGGGAATGGAGGCGGAGGGCGGAGTAAAGAAAGTGTGCTATATGATTTCCAAGAGTAGCGTGGGTGGGCATTCCGGGGATTGCTGTACAAAAGAGGGAATAGAGGTAGGGATTCTACAGTATCTTACTGTGCGCACGGTGTGAGACTGTAATTGCGAATCCTGGGGTTCTTTGTGATGGGCGGGTTCTAGCACACATAATTTTATTAATGTAATTGTATATTAATGAGATATTATTAAATGAACAAATGCAATAAAATGAATACAGAGTAACAAAATACAGCAGCACAGTTTAAACAAGACATGTGCTCACCTATGTTTATAACCACAGCATTAATAGTAGCAAAGTTCAGTAACCACCAGAAGATGAGGAGACGGATATTATTCAGCCATATGAGGAAAACAAATCCTACGATTTACAAAAACATGGATGTAGATAGCAGAGAATTATGATCAGTGAGGTAAGAGATGGAGAGTCAGAAACATGGTAAATGATTTCACTCACTAGCAGAGAAATAAAAAATAGAAAAAAAGTGAAATAACCAAACTGAAGAAGCCACGCTGAAGAGAAGAATTTACTAGAGGTTACCAAAGGAAAGAGACTGGGCCGGTTTTGCTTTTGTGGAGGGTTAAGTAGGACAGGGGGTTAAAAACGGTGCAATTGAATAAGTGTACATAGTGTTGGGTTGGGTTACGTGGAGGACTGTTCGTCACAGAGAAGACTAGTGATTCTACATTATTTTACTGCACTGGAGGATAGTGAATGCAATGGGATATCTGGGGATATATTGGTGATGAAAGATGTAGAAAACAATGTTACTCATGTAATTGTGTAATTATGAGAAATAAGAAATATTCACAGATGGGTTCAGAGATTAGAGTTTAAGATAGATGATAGATGATAGAGATAGATGATGAATAGGATAGATGTGAGATAGCAAGAAGATAGATTGTCAGATGATAGATACATAGAGGAAAACAAAGTTGCATAGATCAGTAGATAGAATGCAGTAGTCCCATTTAAAAAAGGTATGTGCACTCCCTTGTTTATCGCAGCACAATTCACAGTAGCCGATCCATCTCCATCAGAAGATGAATGGATAAAGAAGAAGTGGTATATATAAACAATTAATTGCATTTCACCCATAAGAAGAAAAAATCCTCCCATTTGCGACAACATGGATAAAAAATGGGGTTATATTTTCAATGAATTAAGACAGGAGGACAAGTATCAAATGATATGACCAATCTGTGCAGTTAGAGAAGCAGGAAAGTCCTGAAGGAGCAAAATAGTGGCAGACACACAGAGCCCACGAATGAACTACCAGTTACCAAAGAGAAAATGACTAATGTGGACATGATAGAATGAAGGGATAACAGTGGGGAGAGAAAGGATGCATTATGATTAGCATATATAATGTTTTTGTGGGTGCATTGAAAGGGCTGAACCAAACCGTGAAGACAGGCAGTGAATCGACAGTACATTGCTCTGTTGATGGAAGTGACTGCAGTGGGGCATTGGGAAAAACTTCGAGACAGGTGGAGTCTAGAAAATATCATGTTATCCTTTTACGTATAGATTAATAATAAGTAAATAAAGAACAAATTAATAAAAAATCCAATAAAACCAATAAATCTGCCCAGTTAATAAAGACATATATATCCCTATGTAAATGAGAGTACTATTCCCAGAAACCGAGCTAAATGGACATCAATAGATTAATGGGTACAGAAGATGTGGTACATATACAGAAAGGAATATAACTCAGCCATCACAAGAAAATAAATCCAAGCATTTGCTGCAACATGGATGGCGCTAGAGCATATTATGCTCACTGAAATAAGTGAAGAAGAGAAAAAAATATCAAATGATTTAACACAGGCGTGGAGACGAAGCGAAAATATAAAACTGAAGGAGCAAAACATCAGCCGATTCACAGAATACAAGACTGGAGTAACAGTTACCAAGGGGAAGATAGTGGCGTTGTTAGATGTGAAAGCAAGGAGAAGGTAGGCATAACGATTTGCATTATTAATGTGGATTGGGGGAGATGGAATCTACTGTATCTTACTATGCTAATGGACAGTGACTTCAGGGAAGTAACTGGGTTGATCTTGGTTATAGTGCGGGTCTTGTAAAATTAATGTTTCTCACGTAATTTTAGATTAAAAATTAATGAATCAGCAAAGGCCTACATGGATAAACATAAAAAAACAAATCTATAAATATATAAACAGAATGCAGCAGCCCATTTTAAAAACGAAAATTGCAACCCTGTGTTTATCACTGAAGTATTGACAAAAGCCAAGCTTAACGTCTAACAGTAAATGAGACGTAGAATATTATTCAGCCATATGAAGAAAACGAATCTTACCATTTACAGCAACACGCATGGAACTAGTGGGTATTGTTCTCAGTGAAATAAGCCACGAAGAGAAAGTCAAGTGGCAATTGATGTCACTGAACTTTGGAGAATTAGAAAAAAAGAAAAATAGTGAAGGAATAAGACAGTAGCAGCTTCCATTAACTGAAGAGAAGACTAACGATTACCAAAGGGAAAGAGACACACGGGAATGGCTTGGAAGGGAGGAAAGAGAGGTAAAATGGGGCGTTAAGTGTAGCACACATGAGTGGGCAGGGTGTGGGCACGAGTTAGGTGGTAGAACAGCAAAGAAGAGTAGTGATTATACAGTGCAATACGTGGCTCATGGACAGTGACACTTATGCTGTATATGGTGTGGATTTCATATTGTGGGTAGTCTAATTAAAATAATGTTGCTAAGGTAACTGGTATTGATGCCAAAATAAAAAGAAACACGCAGTATCTTGGAACTCATTTCCATTTCCTCTGATGCTGTCAAGGTGGTCAGCACAAACCTTACCATAATTTCACCCCGTGTAGGATAGCAGGCTCTGAAGTGGGAAACAAATTCTCTGAGCAAACATAATCTGTCTACCTGAAAGAAGCCCACTGTGACATCATGGATTCTCCAGGCAACAGTGCTATTCCTGCAAACCGCACTAGCAGATGGTGGGCAGAGCTCAGCGTTGCACAGCTGCACCATCCTAGCAAACATAACTATTTCTGGTCTACATGTATAGGTAAAATGACGTCACTCATCATTGGAGTATAAGAACAAAGAAAAAACAGAAGGAGAAAAAAAGAAGTGTCACAGAAGACAAGAACGGATTCACAGTTACCAAAAGGAAAGAGACAGAGACCGATGATTGGGAATGGAGGGGAAAGGAGGTTAGGAAGAAAGTGTGCATTTTAGTCAGCATGTATAAAGTGGGAATGGGTGCACGCGGTGTGCTGACCAGCAGAGAAGACAATTAGCGATTCTACGGTACATTGCTATGGTGATGGAATTGACTGTGGGGGGGGATTGTGTGGAATGTAGTAAATTGCGTCTAGTAAATACGTTAGCCATGTAATTGTAGATTAATGATAAATCAACAAATCATTAATAAAATCATCAAAAAATCCACTTCAGGGGCCGAGTTTAAAAAGGCATATACATCCACGGGTTTATCAGCACTATTCATCGTAGCCCAGGTAAGTGTCCATCAGTAGATTAATGTGTAAACATGTTGTGGTACATTTAGACAGTTGCATATTAATCAGTCATAAGAAGAAAAAAAGTGCTAACATTTGTAACATGTCGGAAGGATCTGGATTGCACTGTACTCATGAAATAAGAGGTGAAGAAAGAGAAGTGTCAAATGACTTGACCCATCTGCAGAGATGTAGAACCAAGAAATACTGAAGAAGCATAACATCAGCATATTCACAGAACTGAATATTGGACTAGGAGTTTACATAGAGAAAGGGTATGCTTTGGATAGGAGGGAATGGAGGCGGAGGGCGGAGTAAAGAAAGTGTGCTATATGATTTCCAAGAGTAGCGTGGGTGGGCATTCCGGGGATTGCTGTACAAAACAGGGAATAGAGGTAGGGATTCTACAGTATCTTACTGTGCGCACGGTGTGAGACTGTAATTGCGAATCCTGGGGTTCTTTGTGATGGGCGGGTTCTAGCACACATAATTTTATTAATGTAATTGTATATTAATGAGATATTATTAAATGAACAAATGCAATAAAATGAATACAGAGTAACAAAATACAGCAGCACAGTTTAAACAAGACATGTGCTCACCTATGTTTATAACCACAGCATTAATAGTAGCAAAGTTCAGTAACCACCAGAAGATGAGGAGACGGATATTATTCAGCCATATGAGGAAAACAAATCCTACGATTTACAAAAACATGGATGTAGATAGCAGAGAATTATGATCAGTGAGGTAAGAGATGGAGAGTCAGAAACATGGTAAATGATTTCACTCACTAGCAGAGAAATAAAAAATAGAAAAAAAGTGAAATAACCAAACTGAAGAAGCCACGCTGAAGAGAAGAATTTACTAGAGGTTACCAAAGGAAAGAGACTGGGCCGGTTTTGCTTTTGTGGAGGGTTAAGTAGGACAGGGGGTTAAAAACGGTGCAATTGAATAAGTGTACATAGTGTTGGGTTGGGTTACGTGGAGGACTGTTCGTCACAGAGAAGACTAGTGATTCTACATTATTTTACTGCACTGGAGGATAGTGAATGCAATGGGATATCTGGGGATATATTGGTGATGAAAGATGTAGAAAACAATGTTACTCATGTAATTGTGTAATTATGAGAAATAAGAAATATTCACAGATGGGTTCAGAGATTAGAGTTTAAGATAGATGATAGATGATAGAGATAGATGATGAATAGGATAGATGTGAGATAGCAAGAAGATAGATTGTCAGATGATAGATACATAGAGGAAAACAAAGTTGCATAGATCAGTAGATAGAATGCAGTAGTCCCATTTAAAAAAGGTATGTGCACTCCCTTGTTTATCGCAGCACAATTCACAGTAGCCGATCCATCTCCATCAGAAGATGAATGGATAAAGAAGAAGTGGTATATATAAACAATTAATTGCATTTCACCCATAAGAAGAAAAAATCCTCCCATTTGCGACAACATGGATAAAAAATGGGGTTATATTTTCAATGAATTAAGACAGGAGGACAAGTATCAAATGA
>NW_026645191.1:0-19995 GCF_030020395.1 Manis pentadactyla
AGGAGATGAATGGTGAAATCACATAGCTAAACTATAAACTAAAAAGAAGAATGAAATCCAGTTTAAAAAGGGCAGTAAGCAGCCATAAGAAGAAAACAAATCCTGCCATTTGCAATGACGTGGATGGAGCTAGACAGTAGTATTTCCAGAAAAATAGGTCAGGCGGGGAAAGACAATATCAAATGATATCACTCATGTGTGCAGTATAACAACAAAGAAAAACTGAAGGAAAAAAACATCAGTATACTCACAGAACCCGAGAGTTGACTAAAAGTTGCCAAAGGGAAAAGGACTGGGCAGGGTGGTTCTGAATGGAGGGATAAGTGCGAGGAGAAAGAATGGGGGCATTAGGATTACCATGTATATTGCGTGGGGTCGCTCGGGACATGCGGAGTGCTGTACAACACAGAGAAGACTAGTAGAGGTTATATAGCATCTTACTACTCCATGATTGACAGCGACTGTATCGGTGTCTTTGAATGGGTACATGCTGAAGGGGTTTAAAGCATCCAACTATGCTGATGGACAGAGACTTTAAGAGGTTTTTGCTGGTGGACTTGGTTAAGGGGGAGCATAGTAAACATAATGTTCTTCACGTGATTGTAGATTAATGATAACAAAAAAATTTTTTTTTAAGTGCAATAAGGGCACTGCGCTGAATCATCAGAATAAAAGTCAGGGTCTGAGTGCTGCAAACAAAAGACACAGGGTTAAAAGAACGGATGAAAACTCAAGAAACCTACGTGCTTCCTAACAGGAGACACACTTGAGATCCAAGGACACAGACAAACTACAATCTGAAGGTGTGGGGACAAGTACCCAACACAAGTGAAACTGAAAAACAAACAATCAAACAAATGGATTCTGTTTGAGACCCCAGAGACAGTCAGTAGAAAATAGCACTATCTGGTCACCGTGAATTCTTTTTGTTTGTTTTCAGCAAGGCCCAGCCATAGATTTAGTGGTGGAGCAACGTCCTTCTCATTTTCTCTCCCCTCAACAACTGAGATGCTGTAATAATAAGAATCTGGGCCTTTGAAATCTGTGGGTTTTATGATCTTCACGAATGTGAAGTAATAACCACCTAAAGAGGGAAGTTTGGACACTCAAATAAACATGTCACTCCACAATACACTCTTAGCTCCCAACTGCTCCTGTCTAGAAATTGGTGTTCCTTTTTATTTGACCCTCCATCCTATCAGTGGTGTTCACATAGATGTCCTTCAAACATGGTGGTGAGCAAAGCAACAAGTTTACGTTTCTATCGACCACAGGCCCAGAGGAAGGATACTTGTGGTCTTCAGGGAGCACTTAGTGAATGAATGTGGCTAAATACAGACAGGAAGTGAGAAGGAGATGAAAGAGGACAGAGGATAGAGACACGGGTTCAATTCCCTGCACAACCATTTCCTGGTTTTGTAGGTACACTCGGCCGACACGACCTGCAAGTGTCTCGGTGAACACAGTGCTCTCCCTACAGCCTAGTTACCTTGCAGGATTTTTGGAAGCATAATGTAGGAAAGTGACACAGGGTACGTGGTTAACTGTTCTGTACACAAGGACAGATGGGCAGACAGAAAGATGATTGATTGATTGATTGATAGAAAAACAGATAGACAGATATAGGTTCATATCGATTAACACAAAGCTATTGCTCATAACCATGAGAGCAATGGTTGAAGCACATAGCGAAACTACAAACGAAAAAGAAGAATAAAATCCAGTTTAAAAAGTGCAGTAAGTAGCCATAAGAAGAAAACAAATCCTATCATTGGCAATAACTTGGATGGAGCTAGAGGGTATTATGCTCAGTCAAATAGGCCAGTCGGTGAAATACATGTACCAAATGATTTAACTCATGTGTGGAGTACGATAACAAAGAAAAACTGAAGGAAGAAAGAGCAGCATATACACAGTACCCGAGAGTGGACTAAGAGTTACCAAAGAGACAGGGACTGCGTAGTGTTTGTGGGAAGGGATTGATAAGGGTGGGGAAAAAGAATGGGGGCATTAGGATTTGCATGAATAATGTGTAGGGTGAAGGGACATTGGGAGGGCTATACAACACAGAGAAGACAAGTAGTGATTCTAGAGCATCTTACGACACGCTGACGGACAGCGACTGAAACTGGGATTTGGCGAGGACTTGGTGAAGGGGTTAGACTAGTAAACATATTGTTCTGCATGTGATTGTATATTAATGAGAACAAAAAAAATTTCAAAGAGCAGTAAGAGCCTAGCTATCAAATATCAGAATAAAAGTACAGGCTTTCACTGCTCCGATCAAAAGACACAGGTTTAGAAGAACTGATGAAAACTCAAGATCACCTAAGTGCTCCCTTACTGGAGACTCACTTGTGATCCAAGGACACAGACAAACTACAAGCTGAAGGGGCGGGGACAGGTAGCCTATACAAGTGAATCTTTGAAACAAAGAAACAAATGGATTCTGTTTGAGTCACCAGAGACAGTCACTAGAAAATAGTCCTACCAAGCCACCGTGAATTGCTTTTGTTTGGTATCACCAGTGACCAGGTATAGATTTAGTGGTACTGCAATGTCCTTCTCATTTTTCTCACATCAACAAATGAATTGCTGTAATAATATGCGTCTGGGCTTTTGAAATCACTGGGTTTTATGATATCCATGAATGTAAAGAAGTAATAACCACATAAAGACGGAAGTTTGGACACTAAACCAAACACGTCTCTCCACAACGCACACTTTGCTCACAAATCCTCCTGTCTAGAGTTAGGTGTTCCTTTTTATTTGTCCCTCCTCCTATCAGTGGTGAACACGCCAATGTCCCTCAAACATGGTGGTGAGTAAAGCACAAAGTATACTTTTCTGTCTACAACAGGCCCAGAGGAAGTATACTTGGGGTCGTCAGTGAGGACTTAGTCAATGAATGTGGCTAAATACAGTTAGCAAGCGAGAAGGAGGTTTAAGAGGACAGAGGACAGAGATACGGGTTCAAGTCCCTGCACCACCATTTACTGGTTTTGTAAGCACACGCGGCTGATTCGATCTGCAATTGTCTCAGTGAGCCCAGTGCTCTCCCTACGGCCTAGTAACCTTGCAATGTTTTTGGAAGCATAATGTAGGGAAGTGACATAGGTGATGTAGTTAACTGTTCTGTACATAAGGATAGATGGACAGACAGAAAGAAGATTGTTTCATAGATAGACAGATAGATAGATGACAGATGATAGATAGGTGATACACATGATAGACAGAAGACAGGAAGCTAGATAGATGGATAGATAAATAGAGAGGATAGAGAGATAGAAAGAAGGATATATAGAAAGATAGACAGACATACAGACAGACAGAGCGATAGATAGATACAGATACATATCGATTGACACAAAGCTGTTGCTCATAACCAGGAGATGAATGGTGAAATCACATAGCTAAACTATAAACTAAAAAGAAGAATGAAATCCAGTTTAAAAAGGGCAGTAAGCAGCCATAAGAAGAAAACAAATCCTGCCATTTGCAATGACGTGGATGGAGCTAGACAGTAGTATTTCCAGAAAAATAGGTCAGGCGGGGAAAGACAATATCAAATGATATCACTCATGTGTGCAGTATAACAACAAAGAAAAACTGAAGGAAAAAAACATCAGTATACTCACAGAACCCGAGAGTTGACTAAAAGTTGCCAAAGGGAAAAGGACTGGGCAGGGTGGTTCTGAATGGAGGGATAAGTGCGAGGAGAAAGAATGGGGGCATTAGGATTACCATGTATATTGCGTGGGGTCGCTCGGGACATGCGGAGTGCTGTACAACACAGAGAAGACTAGTAGAGGTTATATAGCATCTTACTACTCCATGATTGACAGCGACTGTATCGGTGTCTTTGAATGGGTACATGCTGAAGGGGTTTAAAGCATCCAACTATGCTGATGGACAGAGACTTTAAGAGGTTTTTGCTGGTGGACTTGGTTAAGGGGGAGCATAGTAAACATAATGTTCTTCACGTGATTGTAGATTAATGATAACAAAAAAATTTTTTTTTAAGTGCAATAAGGGCACTGCGCTGAATCATCAGAATAAAAGTCAGGGTCTGAGTGCTGCAAACAAAAGACACAGGGTTAAAAGAACGGATGAAAACTCAAGAAACCTACGTGCTTCCTAACAGGAGACACACTTGAGATCCAAGGACACAGACAAACTACAATCTGAAGGTGTGGGGACAAGTACCCAACACAAGTGAAACTGAAAAACAAACAATCAAACAAATGGATTCTGTTTGAGACCCCAGAGACAGTCAGTAGAAAATAGCACTATCTGGTCACCGTGAATTCTTTTTGTTTGTTTTCAGCAAGGCCCAGCCATAGATTTAGTGGTGGAGCAACGTCCTTCTCATTTTCTCTCCCCTCAACAACTGAGATGCTGTAATAATAAGAATCTGGGCCTTTGAAATCTGTGGGTTTTATGATCTTCACGAATGTGAAGTAATAACCACCTAAAGAGGGAAGTTTGGACACTCAAATAAACATGTCACTCCACAATACACTCTTAGCTCCCAACTGCTCCTGTCTAGAAATTGGTGTTCCTTTTTATTTGACCCTCCATCCTATCAGTGGTGTTCACATAGATGTCCTTCAAACATGGTGGTGAGCAAAGCAACAAGTTTACGTTTCTATCGACCACAGGCCCAGAGGAAGGATACTTGTGGTCTTCAGGGAGCACTTAGTGAATGAATGTGGCTAAATACAGACAGGAAGTGAGAAGGAGATGAAAGAGGACAGAGGATAGAGACACGGGTTCAATTCCCTGCACAACCATTTCCTGGTTTTGTAGGTACACTCGGCCGACACGACCTGCAAGTGTCTCGGTGAACACAGTGCTCTCCCTACAGCCTAGTTACCTTGCAGGATTTTTGGAAGCATAATGTAGGAAAGTGACACAGGGTACGTGGTTAACTGTTCTGTACACAAGGACAGATGGGCAGACAGAAAGATGATTGATTGATTGATTGATAGAAAAACAGATAGACAGATATAGGTTCATATCGATTAACACAAAGCTATTGCTCATAACCATGAGAGCAATGGTTGAAGCACATAGCGAAACTACAAACGAAAAAGAAGAATAAAATCCAGTTTAAAAAGTGCAGTAAGTAGCCATAAGAAGAAAACAAATCCTATCATTGGCAATAACTTGGATGGAGCTAGAGGGTATTATGCTCAGTCAAATAGGCCAGTCGGTGAAATACATGTACCAAATGATTTAACTCATGTGTGGAGTACGATAACAAAGAAAAACTGAAGGAAGAAAGAGCAGCATATACACAGTACCCGAGAGTGGACTAAGAGTTACCAAAGAGACAGGGACTGCGTAGTGTTTGTGGGAAGGGATTGATAAGGGTGGGGAAAAAGAATGGGGGCATTAGGATTTGCATGAATAATGTGTAGGGTGAAGGGACATTGGGAGGGCTATACAACACAGAGAAGACAAGTAGTGATTCTAGAGCATCTTACGACACGCTGACGGACAGCGACTGAAACTGGGATTTGGCGAGGACTTGGTGAAGGGGTTAGACTAGTAAACATATTGTTCTGCATGTGATTGTATATTAATGAGAACAAAAAAAATTTCAAAGAGCAGTAAGAGCCTAGCTATCAAATATCAGAATAAAAGTACAGGCTTTCACTGCTCCGATCAAAAGACACAGGTTTAGAAGAACTGATGAAAACTCAAGATCACCTAAGTGCTCCCTTACTGGAGACTCACTTGTGATCCAAGGACACAGACAAACTACAAGCTGAAGGGGCGGGGACAGGTAGCCTATACAAGTGAATCTTTGAAACAAAGAAACAAATGGATTCTGTTTGAGTCACCAGAGACAGTCACTAGAAAATAGTCCTACCAAGCCACCGTGAATTGCTTTTGTTTGGTATCACCAGTGACCAGGTATAGATTTAGTGGTACTGCAATGTCCTTCTCATTTTTCTCACATCAACAAATGAATTGCTGTAATAATATGCGTCTGGGCTTTTGAAATCACTGGGTTTTATGATATCCATGAATGTAAAGAAGTAATAACCACATAAAGACGGAAGTTTGGACACTAAACCAAACACGTCTCTCCACAACGCACACTTTGCTCACAAATCCTCCTGTCTAGAGTTAGGTGTTCCTTTTTATTTGTCCCTCCTCCTATCAGTGGTGAACACGCCAATGTCCCTCAAACATGGTGGTGAGTAAAGCACAAAGTATACTTTTCTGTCTACAACAGGCCCAGAGGAAGTATACTTGGGGTCGTCAGTGAGGACTTAGTCAATGAATGTGGCTAAATACAGTTAGCAAGCGAGAAGGAGGTTTAAGAGGACAGAGGACAGAGATACGGGTTCAAGTCCCTGCACCACCATTTACTGGTTTTGTAAGCACACGCGGCTGATTCGATCTGCAATTGTCTCAGTGAGCCCAGTGCTCTCCCTACGGCCTAGTAACCTTGCAATGTTTTTGGAAGCATAATGTAGGGAAGTGACATAGGTGATGTAGTTAACTGTTCTGTACATAAGGATAGATGGACAGACAGAAAGAAGATTGTTTCATAGATAGACAGATAGATAGATGACAGATGATAGATAGGTGATACACATGATAGACAGAAGACAGGAAGCTAGATAGATGGATAGATAAATAGAGAGGATAGAGAGATAGAAAGAAGGATATATAGAAAGATAGACAGACATACAGACAGACAGAGCGATAGATAGATACAGATACATATCGATTGACACAAAGCTGTTGCTCATAACCAGGAGATGAATGGTGAAATCACATAGCTAAACTATAAACTAAAAAGAAGAATGAAATCCAGTTTAAAAAGGGCAGTAAGCAGCCATAAGAAGAAAACAAATCCTGCCATTTGCAATGACGTGGATGGAGCTAGACAGTAGTATTTCCAGAAAAATAGGTCAGGCGGGGAAAGACAATATCAAATGATATCACTCATGTGTGCAGTATAACAACAAAGAAAAACTGAAGGAAAAAAACATCAGTATACTCACAGAACCCGAGAGTTGACTAAAAGTTGCCAAAGGGAAAAGGACTGGGCAGGGTGGTTCTGAATGGAGGGATAAGTGCGAGGAGAAAGAATGGGGGCATTAGGATTACCATGTATATTGCGTGGGGTCGCTCGGGACATGCGGAGTGCTGTACAACACAGAGAAGACTAGTAGAGGTTATATAGCATCTTACTACTCCATGATTGACAGCGACTGTATCGGTGTCTTTGAATGGGTACATGCTGAAGGGGTTTAAAGCATCCAACTATGCTGATGGACAGAGACTTTAAGAGGTTTTTGCTGGTGGACTTGGTTAAGGGGGAGCATAGTAAACATAATGTTCTTCACGTGATTGTAGATTAATGATAACAAAAAAATTTTTTTTTAAGTGCAATAAGGGCACTGCGCTGAATCATCAGAATAAAAGTCAGGGTCTGAGTGCTGCAAACAAAAGACACAGGGTTAAAAGAACGGATGAAAACTCAAGAAACCTACGTGCTTCCTAACAGGAGACACACTTGAGATCCAAGGACACAGACAAACTACAATCTGAAGGTGTGGGGACAAGTACCCAACACAAGTGAAACTGAAAAACAAACAATCAAACAAATGGATTCTGTTTGAGACCCCAGAGACAGTCAGTAGAAAATAGCACTATCTGGTCACCGTGAATTCTTTTTGTTTGTTTTCAGCAAGGCCCAGCCATAGATTTAGTGGTGGAGCAACGTCCTTCTCATTTTCTCTCCCCTCAACAACTGAGATGCTGTAATAATAAGAATCTGGGCCTTTGAAATCTGTGGGTTTTATGATCTTCACGAATGTGAAGTAATAACCACCTAAAGAGGGAAGTTTGGACACTCAAATAAACATGTCACTCCACAATACACTCTTAGCTCCCAACTGCTCCTGTCTAGAAATTGGTGTTCCTTTTTATTTGACCCTCCATCCTATCAGTGGTGTTCACATAGATGTCCTTCAAACATGGTGGTGAGCAAAGCAACAAGTTTACGTTTCTATCGACCACAGGCCCAGAGGAAGGATACTTGTGGTCTTCAGGGAGCACTTAGTGAATGAATGTGGCTAAATACAGACAGGAAGTGAGAAGGAGATGAAAGAGGACAGAGGATAGAGACACGGGTTCAATTCCCTGCACAACCATTTCCTGGTTTTGTAGGTACACTCGGCCGACACGACCTGCAAGTGTCTCGGTGAACACAGTGCTCTCCCTACAGCCTAGTTACCTTGCAGGATTTTTGGAAGCATAATGTAGGAAAGTGACACAGGGTACGTGGTTAACTGTTCTGTACACAAGGACAGATGGGCAGACAGAAAGATGATTGATTGATTGATTGATAGAAAAACAGATAGACAGATATAGGTTCATATCGATTAACACAAAGCTATTGCTCATAACCATGAGAGCAATGGTTGAAGCACATAGCGAAACTACAAACGAAAAAGAAGAATAAAATCCAGTTTAAAAAGTGCAGTAAGTAGCCATAAGAAGAAAACAAATCCTATCATTGGCAATAACTTGGATGGAGCTAGAGGGTATTATGCTCAGTCAAATAGGCCAGTCGGTGAAATACATGTACCAAATGATTTAACTCATGTGTGGAGTACGATAACAAAGAAAAACTGAAGGAAGAAAGAGCAGCATATACACAGTACCCGAGAGTGGACTAAGAGTTACCAAAGAGACAGGGACTGCGTAGTGTTTGTGGGAAGGGATTGATAAGGGTGGGGAAAAAGAATGGGGGCATTAGGATTTGCATGAATAATGTGTAGGGTGAAGGGACATTGGGAGGGCTATACAACACAGAGAAGACAAGTAGTGATTCTAGAGCATCTTACGACACGCTGACGGACAGCGACTGAAACTGGGATTTGGCGAGGACTTGGTGAAGGGGTTAGACTAGTAAACATATTGTTCTGCATGTGATTGTATATTAATGAGAACAAAAAAAATTTCAAAGAGCAGTAAGAGCCTAGCTATCAAATATCAGAATAAAAGTACAGGCTTTCACTGCTCCGATCAAAAGACACAGGTTTAGAAGAACTGATGAAAACTCAAGATCACCTAAGTGCTCCCTTACTGGAGACTCACTTGTGATCCAAGGACACAGACAAACTACAAGCTGAAGGGGCGGGGACAGGTAGCCTATACAAGTGAATCTTTGAAACAAAGAAACAAATGGATTCTGTTTGAGTCACCAGAGACAGTCACTAGAAAATAGTCCTACCAAGCCACCGTGAATTGCTTTTGTTTGGTATCACCAGTGACCAGGTATAGATTTAGTGGTACTGCAATGTCCTTCTCATTTTTCTCACATCAACAAATGAATTGCTGTAATAATATGCGTCTGGGCTTTTGAAATCACTGGGTTTTATGATATCCATGAATGTAAAGAAGTAATAACCACATAAAGACGGAAGTTTGGACACTAAACCAAACACGTCTCTCCACAACGCACACTTTGCTCACAAATCCTCCTGTCTAGAGTTAGGTGTTCCTTTTTATTTGTCCCTCCTCCTATCAGTGGTGAACACGCCAATGTCCCTCAAACATGGTGGTGAGTAAAGCACAAAGTATACTTTTCTGTCTACAACAGGCCCAGAGGAAGTATACTTGGGGTCGTCAGTGAGGACTTAGTCAATGAATGTGGCTAAATACAGTTAGCAAGCGAGAAGGAGGTTTAAGAGGACAGAGGACAGAGATACGGGTTCAAGTCCCTGCACCACCATTTACTGGTTTTGTAAGCACACGCGGCTGATTCGATCTGCAATTGTCTCAGTGAGCCCAGTGCTCTCCCTACGGCCTAGTAACCTTGCAATGTTTTTGGAAGCATAATGTAGGGAAGTGACATAGGTGATGTAGTTAACTGTTCTGTACATAAGGATAGATGGACAGACAGAAAGAAGATTGTTTCATAGATAGACAGATAGATAGATGACAGATGATAGATAGGTGATACACATGATAGACAGAAGACAGGAAGCTAGATAGATGGATAGATAAATAGAGAGGATAGAGAGATAGAAAGAAGGATATATAGAAAGATAGACAGACATACAGACAGACAGAGCGATAGATAGATACAGATACATATCGATTGACACAAAGCTGTTGCTCATAACCAGGAGATGAATGGTGAAATCACATAGCTAAACTATAAACTAAAAAGAAGAATGAAATCCAGTTTAAAAAGGGCAGTAAGCAGCCATAAGAAGAAAACAAATCCTGCCATTTGCAATGACGTGGATGGAGCTAGACAGTAGTATTTCCAGAAAAATAGGTCAGGCGGGGAAAGACAATATCAAATGATATCACTCATGTGTGCAGTATAACAACAAAGAAAAACTGAAGGAAAAAAACATCAGTATACTCACAGAACCCGAGAGTTGACTAAAAGTTGCCAAAGGGAAAAGGACTGGGCAGGGTGGTTCTGAATGGAGGGATAAGTGCGAGGAGAAAGAATGGGGGCATTAGGATTACCATGTATATTGCGTGGGGTCGCTCGGGACATGCGGAGTGCTGTACAACACAGAGAAGACTAGTAGAGGTTATATAGCATCTTACTACTCCATGATTGACAGCGACTGTATCGGTGTCTTTGAATGGGTACATGCTGAAGGGGTTTAAAGCATCCAACTATGCTGATGGACAGAGACTTTAAGAGGTTTTTGCTGGTGGACTTGGTTAAGGGGGAGCATAGTAAACATAATGTTCTTCACGTGATTGTAGATTAATGATAACAAAAAAATTTTTTTTTAAGTGCAATAAGGGCACTGCGCTGAATCATCAGAATAAAAGTCAGGGTCTGAGTGCTGCAAACAAAAGACACAGGGTTAAAAGAACGGATGAAAACTCAAGAAACCTACGTGCTTCCTAACAGGAGACACACTTGAGATCCAAGGACACAGACAAACTACAATCTGAAGGTGTGGGGACAAGTACCCAACACAAGTGAAACTGAAAAACAAACAATCAAACAAATGGATTCTGTTTGAGACCCCAGAGACAGTCAGTAGAAAATAGCACTATCTGGTCACCGTGAATTCTTTTTGTTTGTTTTCAGCAAGGCCCAGCCATAGATTTAGTGGTGGAGCAACGTCCTTCTCATTTTCTCTCCCCTCAACAACTGAGATGCTGTAATAATAAGAATCTGGGCCTTTGAAATCTGTGGGTTTTATGATCTTCACGAATGTGAAGTAATAACCACCTAAAGAGGGAAGTTTGGACACTCAAATAAACATGTCACTCCACAATACACTCTTAGCTCCCAACTGCTCCTGTCTAGAAATTGGTGTTCCTTTTTATTTGACCCTCCATCCTATCAGTGGTGTTCACATAGATGTCCTTCAAACATGGTGGTGAGCAAAGCAACAAGTTTACGTTTCTATCGACCACAGGCCCAGAGGAAGGATACTTGTGGTCTTCAGGGAGCACTTAGTGAATGAATGTGGCTAAATACAGACAGGAAGTGAGAAGGAGATGAAAGAGGACAGAGGATAGAGACACGGGTTCAATTCCCTGCACAACCATTTCCTGGTTTTGTAGGTACACTCGGCCGACACGACCTGCAAGTGTCTCGGTGAACACAGTGCTCTCCCTACAGCCTAGTTACCTTGCAGGATTTTTGGAAGCATAATGTAGGAAAGTGACACAGGGTACGTGGTTAACTGTTCTGTACACAAGGACAGATGGGCAGACAGAAAGATGATTGATTGATTGATTGATAGAAAAACAGATAGACAGATATAGGTTCATATCGATTAACACAAAGCTATTGCTCATAACCATGAGAGCAATGGTTGAAGCACATAGCGAAACTACAAACGAAAAAGAAGAATAAAATCCAGTTTAAAAAGTGCAGTAAGTAGCCATAAGAAGAAAACAAATCCTATCATTGGCAATAACTTGGATGGAGCTAGAGGGTATTATGCTCAGTCAAATAGGCCAGTCGGTGAAATACATGTACCAAATGATTTAACTCATGTGTGGAGTACGATAACAAAGAAAAACTGAAGGAAGAAAGAGCAGCATATACACAGTACCCGAGAGTGGACTAAGAGTTACCAAAGAGACAGGGACTGCGTAGTGTTTGTGGGAAGGGATTGATAAGGGTGGGGAAAAAGAATGGGGGCATTAGGATTTGCATGAATAATGTGTAGGGTGAAGGGACATTGGGAGGGCTATACAACACAGAGAAGACAAGTAGTGATTCTAGAGCATCTTACGACACGCTGACGGACAGCGACTGAAACTGGGATTTGGCGAGGACTTGGTGAAGGGGTTAGACTAGTAAACATATTGTTCTGCATGTGATTGTATATTAATGAGAACAAAAAAAATTTCAAAGAGCAGTAAGAGCCTAGCTATCAAATATCAGAATAAAAGTACAGGCTTTCACTGCTCCGATCAAAAGACACAGGTTTAGAAGAACTGATGAAAACTCAAGATCACCTAAGTGCTCCCTTACTGGAGACTCACTTGTGATCCAAGGACACAGACAAACTACAAGCTGAAGGGGCGGGGACAGGTAGCCTATACAAGTGAATCTTTGAAACAAAGAAACAAATGGATTCTGTTTGAGTCACCAGAGACAGTCACTAGAAAATAGTCCTACCAAGCCACCGTGAATTGCTTTTGTTTGGTATCACCAGTGACCAGGTATAGATTTAGTGGTACTGCAATGTCCTTCTCATTTTTCTCACATCAACAAATGAATTGCTGTAATAATATGCGTCTGGGCTTTTGAAATCACTGGGTTTTATGATATCCATGAATGTAAAGAAGTAATAACCACATAAAGACGGAAGTTTGGACACTAAACCAAACACGTCTCTCCACAACGCACACTTTGCTCACAAATCCTCCTGTCTAGAGTTAGGTGTTCCTTTTTATTTGTCCCTCCTCCTATCAGTGGTGAACACGCCAATGTCCCTCAAACATGGTGGTGAGTAAAGCACAAAGTATACTTTTCTGTCTACAACAGGCCCAGAGGAAGTATACTTGGGGTCGTCAGTGAGGACTTAGTCAATGAATGTGGCTAAATACAGTTAGCAAGCGAGAAGGAGGTTTAAGAGGACAGAGGACAGAGATACGGGTTCAAGTCCCTGCACCACCATTTACTGGTTTTGTAAGCACACGCGGCTGATTCGATCTGCAATTGTCTCAGTGAGCCCAGTGCTCTCCCTACGGCCTAGTAACCTTGCAATGTTTTTGGAAGCATAATGTAGGGAAGTGACATAGGTGATGTAGTTAACTGTTCTGTACATAAGGATAGATGGACAGACAGAAAGAAGATTGTTTCATAGATAGACAGATAGATAGATGACAGATGATAGATAGGTGATACACATGATAGACAGAAGACAGGAAGCTAGATAGATGGATAGATAAATAGAGAGGATAGAGAGATAGAAAGAAGGATATATAGAAAGATAGACAGACATACAGACAGACAGAGCGATAGATAGATACAGATACATATCGATTGACACAAAGCTGTTGCTCATAACCAGGAGATGAATGGTGAAATCACATAGCTAAACTATAAACTAAAAAGAAGAATGAAATCCAGTTTAAAAAGGGCAGTAAGCAGCCATAAGAAGAAAACAAATCCTGCCATTTGCAATGACGTGGATGGAGCTAGACAGTAGTATTTCCAGAAAAATAGGTCAGGCGGGGAAAGACAATATCAAATGATATCACTCATGTGTGCAGTATAACAACAAAGAAAAACTGAAGGAAAAAAACATCAGTATACTCACAGAACCCGAGAGTTGACTAAAAGTTGCCAAAGGGAAAAGGACTGGGCAGGGTGGTTCTGAATGGAGGGATAAGTGCGAGGAGAAAGAATGGGGGCATTAGGATTACCATGTATATTGCGTGGGGTCGCTCGGGACATGCGGAGTGCTGTACAACACAGAGAAGACTAGTAGAGGTTATATAGCATCTTACTACTCCATGATTGACAGCGACTGTATCGGTGTCTTTGAATGGGTACATGCTGAAGGGGTTTAAAGCATCCAACTATGCTGATGGACAGAGACTTTAAGAGGTTTTTGCTGGTGGACTTGGTTAAGGGGGAGCATAGTAAACATAATGTTCTTCACGTGATTGTAGATTAATGATAACAAAAAAATTTTTTTTTAAGTGCAATAAGGGCACTGCGCTGAATCATCAGAATAAAAGTCAGGGTCTGAGTGCTGCAAACAAAAGACACAGGGTTAAAAGAACGGATGAAAACTCAAGAAACCTACGTGCTTCCTAACAGGAGACACCCTTGAGATCCAAGGACACAGACAAACTACAATCTGAAGGTGTGGGGACAAGTACCCAACACAAGTGAAACTGAAAAACAAACAATCAAACAAATGGATTCTGTTTGAGACCCCAGAGACAGTCAGTAGAAAATAGCACTATCTGGTCACCGTGAATTCTTTTTGTTTGTTTTCAGCAAGGCCCAGCCATAGATTTAGTGGTGGAGCAACGTCCTTCTCATTTTCTCTCCCCTCAACAACTGAGATGCTGTAATAATAAGAATCTGGGCCTTTGAAATCTGTGGGTTTTATGATCTTCACGAATGTGAAGTAATAACCACCTAAAGAGGGAAGTTTGGACACTCAAATAAACATGTCACTCCACAATACACTCTTAGCTCCCAACTGCTCCTGTCTAGAAATTGGTGTTCCTTTTTATTTGACCCTCCATCCTATCAGTGGTGTTCACATAGATGTCCTTCAAACATGGTGGTGAGCAAAGCAACAAGTTTACGTTTCTATCGACCACAGGCCCAGAGGAAGGATACTTGTGGTCTTCAGGGAGCACTTAGTGAATGAATGTGGCTAAATACAGACAGGAAGTGAGAAGGAGATGAAAGAGGACAGAGGATAGAGACACGGGTTCAATTCCCTGCACAACCATTTCCTGGTTTTGTAGGTACACTCGGCCGACACGACCTGCAAGTGTCTCGGTGAACACAGTGCTCTCCCTACAGCCTAGTTACCTTGCAGGATTTTTGGAAGCATAATGTAGGAAAGTGACACAGGGTACGTGGTTAACTGTTCTGTACACAAGGACAGATGGGCAGACAGAAAGATGATTGATTGATTGATTGATAGAAAAACAGATAGACAGATATAGGTTCATATCGATTAACACAAAGCTATTGCTCATAACCATGAGAGCAATGGTTGAAGCACATAGCGAAACTACAAACGAAAAAGAAGAATAAAATCCAGTTTAAAAAGTGCAGTAAGTAGCCATAAGAAGAAAACAAATCCTATCATTGGCAATAACTTGGATGGAGCTAGAGGGTATTATGCTCAGTCAAATAGGCCAGTCGGAGAAATACATGTACCAAATGATTTAACTCATGTGTGGAGTACGATAACAAAGAAAAACTGAAGGAAGAAAGAGCAGCATATACACAGTACCCGAGAGTGGACTAAGAGTTACCAAAGAGACAGGGACTGCGTAGTGTTTGTGGGAAGGGATTGATAAGGGTGGGGAAAAAGAATGGGGGCATTAGGATTTGCATGAATAATGTGTAGGGTGAAGGGACATTGGGAGGGCTATACAACACAGAGAAGACAAGTAGTGATTCTAGAGCATCTTACGACACGCTGACGGACAGCGACTGAAACTGGGATTTGGCGAGGACTTGGTGAAGGGGTTAGACTAGTAAACATATTGTTCTGCATGTGATTGTATATTAATGAGAACAAAAAAAATTTCAAAGAGCAGTAAGAGCCTAGCTATCAAATATCAGAATAAAAGTACAGGCTTTCACTGCTCCGATCAAAAGACACAGGTTTAGAAGAACTGATGAAAACTCAAGATCACCTAAGTGCTCCCTTACTGGAGACTCACTTGTGATCCAAGGACACAGACAAACTACAAGCTGAAGGGGCGGGGACAGGTAGCCTATACAAGTGAATCTTTGAAACAAAGAAACAAATGGATTCTGTTTGAGTCACCAGAGACAGTCACTAGAAAATAGTCCTACCAAGCCACCGTGAATTGCTTTTGTTTGGTATCACCAGTGACCAGGTATAGATTTAGTGGTACTGCAATGTCCTTCTCATTTTTCTCACATCAACAAATGAATTGCTGTAATAATATGCGTCTGGGCTTTTGAAATCACTGGGTTTTATGATATCCATGAATGTAAAGAAGTAATAACCACATAAAGACGGAAGTTTGGACACTAAACCAAACACGTCTCTCCACAACGCACACTTTGCTCACAAATCCTCCTGTCTAGAGTTAGGTGTTCCTTTTTATTTGTCCCTCCTCCTATCAGTGGTGAACACGCCAATGTCCCTCAAACATGGTGGTGAGTAAAGCACAAAGTATACTTTTCTGTCTACAACAGGCCCAGAGGAAGTATACTTGGGGTCGTCAGTGAGGACTTAGTCAATGAATGTGGCTAAATACAGTTAGCAAGCGAGAAGGAGGTTTAAGAGGACAGAGGACAGAGATACGGGTTCAAGTCCCTGCACCACCATTTACTGGTTTTGTAAGCACACGCGGCTGATTCGATCTGCAATTGTCTCAGTGAGCCCAGTGCTCTCCCTACGGCCTAGTAACCTTGCAATGTTTTTGGAAGCATAATGTAGGGAAGTGACATAGGTGATGTAGTTAACTGTTCTGTACATAAGGATAGATGGACAGACAGAAAGAAGATTGTTTCATAGATAGACAGATAGATAGATGACAGATGATAGATAGGTGATACACATGATAGACAGAAGACAGGAAGCTAGATAGATGGATAGATAAATAGAGAGGATAGAGAGATAGAAAGAAGGATATATAGAAAGATAGACAGACATACAGACAGACAGAGCGATAGATAGATACAGATACATATCGATTGACACAAAGCTGTTGCTCATAACCAGGAGATGAATGGTGAAATCACATAGCTAAACTATAAACTAAAAAGAAGAATGAAATCCAGTTTAAAAAGGGCAGTAAGCAGCCATAAGAAGAAAACAAATCCTGCCATTTGCAATGACGTGGATGGAGCTAGACAGTAGTATTTCCAGAAAAATAGGTCAGGCGGGGAAAGACAATATCAAATGATATCACTCATGTGTGCAGTATAACAACAAAGAAAAACTGAAGGAAAAAAACATCAGTATACTCACAGAACCCGAGAGTTGACTAAAAGTTGCCAAAGGGAAAAGGACTGGGCAGGGTGGTTCTGAATGGAGGGATAAGTGCGAGGAGAAAGAATGGGGGCATTAGGATTACCATGTATATTGCGTGGGGTCGCTCGGGACATGCGGAGTGCTGTACAACACAGAGAAGACTAGTAGAGGTTATATAGCATCTTACTACTCCATGATTGACAGCGACTGTATCGGTGTCTTTGAATGGGTACATGCTGAAGGGGTTTAAAGCATCCAACTATGCTGATGGACAGAGACTTTAAGAGGTTTTTGCTGGTGGACTTGGTTAAGGGGGAGCATAGTAAACATAATGTTCTTCACGTGATTGTAGATTAATGATAACAAAAAAATTTTTTTTTAAGTGCAATAAGGGCACTGCGCTGAATCATCAGAATAAAAGTCAGGGTCTGAGTGCTGCAAACAAAAGACACAGGGTTAAAAGAACGGATGAAAACTCAAGAAACCTACGTGCTTCCTAACAGGAGACACCCTTGAGATCCAAGGACACAGACAAACTACAATCTGAAGGTGTGGGGACAAGTACCCAACACAAGTGAAACTGAAAAACAAACAATCAAACAAATGGATTCTGTTTGAGACCCCAGAGACAGTCAGTAGAAAATAGCACTATCTGGTCACCGTGAATTCTTTTTGTTTGTTTTCAGCAAGGCCCAGCCATAGATTTAGTGGTGGAGCAACGTCCTTCTCATTTTCTCTCCCCTCAACAACTGAGATGCTGTAATAATAAGAATCTGGGCCTTTGAAATCTGTGGGTTTTATGATCTTCACGAATGTGAAGTAATAACCACCTAAAGAGGGAAGTTTGGACACTCAAATAAACATGTCACTCCACAATACACTCTTAGCTCCCAACTGCTCCTGTCTAGAAATTGGTGTTCCTTTTTATTTGACCCTCCATCCTATCAGTGGTGTTCACATAGATGTCCTTCAAACATGGTGGTGAGCAAAGCAACAAGTTTACGTTTCTATCGACCACAGGCCCAGAGGAAGGATACTTGTGGTCTTCAGGGAGCACTTAGTGAATGAATGTGGCTAAATACAGACAGGAAGTGAGAAGGAGATGAAAGAGGACAGAGGATAGAGACACGGGTTCAATTCCCTGCACAACCATTTCCTGGTTTTGTAGGTACACTCGGCCGACACGACCTGCAAGTGTCTCGGTGAACACAGTGCTCTCCCTACAGCCTAGTTACCTTGCAGGATTTTTGGAAGCATAATGTAGGAAAGTGACACAGGGTACGTGGTTAACTGTTCTGTACACAAGGACAGATGGGCAGACAGAAAGATGATTGATTGATTGATTGATAGAAAAACAGATAGACAGATATAGGTTCATATCGATTAACACAAAGCTATTGCTCATAACCATGAGAGCAATGGTTGAAGCACATAGCGAAACTACAAACGAAAAAGAAGAATAAAATCCAGTTTAAAAAGTGCAGTAAGTAGCCATAAGAAGAAAACAAATCCTATCATTGGCAATAACTTGGATGGAGCTAGAGGGTATTATGCTCAGTCAAATAGGCCAGTCGGAGAAATACATGTACCAAATGATTTAACTCATGTGTGGAGTACGATAACAAAGAAAAACTGAAGGAAGAAAGAGCAGCATATACACAGTACCCGAGAGTGGACTAAGAGTTACCAAAGAGACAGGGACTGCGTAGTGTTTGTGGGAAGGGATTGATAAGGGTGGGGAAAAAGAATGGGGGCATTAGGATTTGCATGAATAATGTGTAGGGTGAAGGGACATTGGGAGGGCTATACAACACAGAGAAGACAAGTAGTGATTCTAGAGCATCTTACGACACGCTGACGGACAGCGACTGAAACTGGGATTTGGCGAGGACTTGGTGAAGGGGTTAGACTAGTAAACATATTGTTCTGCATGTGATTGTATATTAATGAGAACAAAAAAAATTTCAAAGAGCAGTAAGAGCCTAGCTATCAAATATCAGAATAAAAGTACAGGCTTTCACTGCTCCGATCAAAAGACACAGGTTTAGAAGAACTGATGAAAACTCAAGATCACCTAAGTGCTCCCTTACTGGAGACTCACTTGTGATCCAAGGACACAGACAAACTACAAGCTGAAGGGGCGGGGACAGGTAGCCTATACAAGTGAATCTTTGAAACAAAGAAACAAATGGATTCTGTTTGAGTCACCAGAGACAGTCACTAGAAAATAGTCCTACCAAGCCACCGTGAATTGCTTTTGTTTGGTATCACCAGTGACCAGGTATAGATTTAGTGGTACTGCAATGTCCTTCTCATTTTTCTCACATCAACAAATGAATTGCTGTAATAATATGCGTCTGGGCTTTTGAAATCACTGGGTTTTATGATATCCATGAATGTAAAGAAGTAATAACCACATAAAGACGGAAGTTTGGACACTAAACCAAACACGTCTCTCCACAACGCACACTTTGCTCACAAATCCTCCTGTCTAGAGTTAGGTGTTCCTTTTTATTTGTCCCTCCTCCTATCAGTGGTGAACACGCCAATGTCCCTCAAACATGGTGGTGAGTAAAGCACAAAGTATACTTTTCTGTCTACAACAGGCCCAGAGGAAGTATACTTGGGGTCGTCAGTGAGGACTTAGTCAATGAATGTGGCTAAATACAGTTAGCAAGCGAGAAGGAGGTTTAAGAGGACAGAGGACAGAGATACGGGTTCAAGTCCCTGCACCACCATTTACTGGTTTTGTAAGCACACGCGGCTGATTCGATCTGCAATTGTCTCAGTGAGCCCAGTGCTCTCC
>NW_026645192.1:0-19854 GCF_030020395.1 Manis pentadactyla
TAAGGGTTTTTTAATTGAATTTTATCTGTGGCTATCTGAAGACAGCTCTGGTAAGGGCCCTAGAAAGCTATTGGGAATAAGCAAGGAGTTCAGTGGGGTTAGGACCAGCTATGAGGATGTCGTCCATGTAGTGAATTAAATATGTAGAAGGCCATCTTTGTCTAAATGGGTCTATAATTTGAGCTACAAATTTTTGGCACAGCGTAGGGCTGTTTGCCATTTCTTGGGGCAGAAATTTCCATTGGAATCTTGGCATCAGGCCTTAAAAATTAATCACCAGCAAACTAAATGTAAATTGCTTGCGATCTTTAAGATGTAGGGGGTTTGTGAAAAAGCGATCTTTTAGGTCAATGATGATTTTACAGTATCCCCCAGAAATCGCCACAGGAGTGGGGAGGCCTGTTTGAAGGACCCCCATAGGTACCATAGCTTTATTAATTTCTCTAAGATCTTGAAGTAACCTCCAATTTCCTGATTTTTTCTTTATGACAAAAATAGGAGTATTCCAGGGTGAGGTCATGGGCTCGATATGGCCTGCAGCAAATTGTTCCTTTACTAACATTGTGGCTGCAGCCAGTTTTTCAGAAGTTAAGGGCCATTGATCAATCCATACAGGCTCTGTTGTTTTCAGGATATTTTATCTGCATGGGGTACATGTATGTCAACGGCCGTTAGGGTAAATTTTCATAGCCAATTCCAGCATTATCAGTTTTTATGGTGACCGGGACTGGCTCTTTTGGGCCCTGAGAGTGTTTGCCCAACCTTTGTCCAGGGCGATAGCCTTGATTGAGCATCTGGTGAGTGACCAGTTCATTAGGGCTGCACATAATAAGCTTCACTTGAGAGAGAATATCTCTGCCCCAGAGGTTGATAGGTAGGCCTGGAACCACGTAGGGCTGGACAGTACCGTTATTGTCTTCTTCATCTTCCCATTGAATAACTTTGGAGCTTTGTAGGGGGTTGGAGGTCTGTCCAATACCTCTAAGGTGAGTCATGTAAGCGGTGAGAGGTCAAGATGTAGGCAATCCTTACTGGAAATAATTGTGGCATCTGCGCCAGTATCTATAAGGCCTTCAAAGTTTTTCCTTTTAATTTTAACTAAGAAGGGGTCTTTTTTGAGTGATCTCTTGTGTCCGATAAACATCTGATGATCCAAAAGCATGGGGGCCTCTCTTTTGCTTATAGCAAGGATTTTTTTCATCGAGGGGGAGTAATATTAAGAGAGCAATCCATTGGCCAGAGGAAATGGTAATTGGTCCCTGATAGGCTGTAGCCATAAGTTCAATTTCTCCAGTATAATTGTTGTCAATGACTCCTGGAGAAATAGTGAGGCTCTGAATAGTGGAGCTGGCGCGACACAGAATAAGACCAAAGGTGCCTTGTGGCAAAGGGCCAAAAATCCCTGTTGGAAGAATTTGACTCCCCATTTCTGGGGTCAATATTGACTGGGAGTTGGAACAGAGGTCCAGTCCTGCGCTACCGGCGGTTGCTCGAGAGAGGATAGTGACGCTGGATTTTTGACTGACTGGGAGAAGAACCTGACGACCCCAGGGTTCTGTCCCGGGTAGGTATTTTGGGCCCTGGGGTGGGTCCTGTAACAAGTTTCCCTGCTTTGGAGGCAGAGGATTACCCTGTATATCAGCGTTGGAGCGGTATTCGGAGGCCCAATGTTTACCCCGTTTGCATCGCAGGCACAGGAATGATGGGAGCAATCGTTCGGTCCTAGGGGCTGTGCACTCCCTTGAAAAATGACCTGGTTGCTTGCAATTAAAGCAAGTCTTGGGCCTGACTCCCTGAGTAAACTCTTTAAGAGCTGTTCCTATGGCTATTCCGGTATTGCGAGAGGTTTGGTCATCGGCACAAAGTTTTATAAAAACAGAGACATTTTTGCTGCGGCGATCATGACGCATAACCGCCGCGTGGCAAGCTGGGTTAGCATTTTCAAAAGCAAGATGCTTAATGAATTCATTATCTGTTTCCTCCCTTCCCATGAGGCGTTTGGCGGCCTCTGTAAGGCGGCCTATGAATTCACTGTAAGGTTCCTGCGGCCCCTGTCTAACCTCGGCAAGAGAGGTGACAGCCGACCCGTTAGAAGGGAGGCTCTTCCAGGCCTTAAGGGCTGCATGTTGGATTTGTGTGAGTAAGCCTGGAGAAAACTTAGCCTGTTTTTCATTTGTGTCATACGGGCGATTGCCCAGAAGTTTGTCTAATGTCCAGGATTTGGAAGGACCGCCAGCAGCCATATTGTGGTGGACAGTATCCTGGCATCTTTCAGTGTAACCAGCTTTACATAAGAGAAAGTCACCTCTTCTTAAGATGGCTTTAGTTAACATGCTCCAATCATTAACTGTAAGCCAGTCTTCGCTTAGAGACTCTAACAATGAAATAGTAAAGGGGGCAACAGGGCCATATGAGGAAACAGCATTCTTTAAATCTTTTATACTTTTAAATTTAAGGCGGCGGTTCAGCTGAGTCCTAATGGTTGAAGTTGCATTCTCGTCCTCTCCCTAAGTGTTTTCTGACTCAGGCTGAGCTATAGGCTCTTCTGCATCCGTATCTGTCCCTTCTGATTCTCGCGGTTCAGCCTAATTTGACTCTCCCTCAGTTGGTTCTCCCTTGGTCAGTCTAGTTTGGGATCGGGTCACTGGGAAGACATGAAGGGTTATAGTTTCGGTTTTAACTTTCTGAACGGGGGGAGCAGAGGGAAACTTACTTTTATTTTCTGAACAGGGGAGACGGGCGGTAGCTTATTTCTAAGTCAAGGACACGTAATTGCCTAAGCATTTGTGATATCTCCCTTTTGATGTGAAGCAGTGCCTCAAGGGACTGCACCTCCCGAGAGAGTTTAACAGTGGCTTGTTAAAGGGTGTGGTATGTTATAGGGTGTGGTATGTTATAGAGAGGTGGACCTGCACGTAAAGATGATTGAGGGGGCCAATCAAGATTATGCAGCTTAGTGGCGGCATCTTTTAGTTTGGCATCCTCTTCAGGACAGAGGGGATCATCATCAGGGATGTTGGACTTGAGACCGAACAGGACTGGGTAAATAGATTTTGGGGGGTCCGCTAGAAGGCAGATCATTCTTAACCTCGGGCATGGGAATGGAGACAGAGGGACAATAAGAGGCTGGAGAGGAGGGATGAAGTTCCTCGGGGAACTCCTTTTTGTGGAGAGAAGTCTGACTGGTTTTAAACTTTCCCTTCAGATAATTTTCACTATCATCAACAATCTTTGAAACATCTGGGTGACAGTGGCGGACCTGCAACACATCGTTCATGAGATTCCTATAAGAAAATGCCTGTACTGGGACCTTCTCAGGGCCAAAGGAATGATAATAATCATTGTGGCAGTTGCCAACTCGGCGCCACTGTTTCTCATCTATAGTTCCTTCCTGGGGGAACAATGGGCAGACATCCTCTAGCAACATATGGAAAATAAACTAAATCTTTTTTCTTAACCCGTATTCCTCGTGTCTTGAGAGAAGCCTTAAGTCCCTTAACAAATAACTCATGCTTATTTAGTGTTTGCCCCATGATTGCGTCGCTTTCCTTACCTTTATCAATCTGTGTCACAGGCGTGTAATCCTGTGGTGATCTTCATGCGGATCTTCACTCACCGCTGGTGTGCCGATCCAAAGAAAGAAGGACGGCCGTCCATATGAGCGACGTCCAGATCAGGCTTCGTACCTCGAGCCCCACGTTGGGCGCCACATGCCCCGGCCGGTGGGGAGGTCAACAAGGGCTCGAGGGGAAGTTATCCTGGATGAGAGACAAACCAGACACAAAGAAGGAGAACAAGTCGAAAGTCTGATCAAGGTCTCAAAGTTTATTCTAACAAGGAATATTATATAGGATCTAGGAGGGGGAAAAAGCCCCAGCTGAAGTGGCAAGGATTATCTAGGTTGCTAGGATACCTATCAGAAGAATGTTCTCTGGAAAAGATCATGGGTGGGGGATTACTGAGAAAAGACAGAAGGTTTAACTAAGGAGGAGATGTTATCACAGCAGCTGCTTAATCTGTATCCCAGCAGTCTAATCGCAAGCTGGGTCAATTGATCTTTCCTAAACGTTGCAGGGTTAAGAAACTAGAGACCTAGGCAAAAAGTGCGAGACCATTGTTTCTATGGCCTACATCTCTCGACAGCTAAAGAAGAGATTGTATATACACACAATGGAATATCATTCAGCCATAAGAAGAAAACTAATCCTACCACCATTTGCAACAACACGGACGGAGCTAGAGGGTGTTATGCTCAGTGAAATAAGCCAGGTGGAGAAAGACATTTATCCAATTATGTCACTCCTCTGTAAGGTATAAGAACAAAGCAAAAATGGGAAGGTAAAAAACAGCAGCAGACTCACAGAACCCAAGAATGGACAAACAGCTACCAAAGGGAAAGGGACCTGGGATTATGGGTGGGAAGGGTTGATACAGGGGTAAAGGGGGCATTACGATCCACACACATAATGTAGGGTGTGGGGTCCACGGGGATTGCAGTATAACACACTGAAGACAGGTAGTGTTTCCATAGCATCTTACTACATTGATGGACAACGACTGTAATGGGGTGTGCGGAGTGGACTTGCTAATGTTGGTAGGGGGGATTAGGGGGAGTCTAGTAAACAAAATGTTGCTCATGTAATTGTACATTACTGACACCAAAAAAAAAAGTGATACTTCTTGAGTGCCCAGAGAGACAGTCTGTAGAAAATAGCCCTTCCTGCCACCGTGGATGCTTTCTCTTCGGATTTGGCAGTGCTCAGTCATAGATTCAGTGGTATAGCGAGGCCCTTCTCATTTTTCCTCAGCTCTAAAACTGAATTGCTGTAATAATATGTGTCTGGGCTTTTGAAATAAGCGGATTTTATGATGTTTACGAATGTAAAGAAGCAATAACCAGATACCGAGGGAAATTTGCCAAAGGGGCGGGGACAGGTACCCTACACAAGTTAAACTGAGAAACAAACAAACACACAAATGGATTCTGATTGAATCCCAAGAGACAGTCAGTACAAAATAGCCCTATCTAGTCACAATGAATTCTTTTTGTTTGGTTTCAGCGTTGCCCAACCATAGATGTAGTGGTACAGCAATATCCTTCTCATTTTTTCTAACCTCAATAACTGAATTGCTGTAATAATATGCATCTGGGCTTTTGAAATCAGTGCATTTTATGATGTTCATTTATGTAAAATAGTAATAACCACCTAAAGACGGAAGTTTGGACACTCAAGTAAACATGTCACTCCACAACACACACTTTGTTCCCAACTGCTCTTCTCCAGAAATAGGTGTTCCTTTTTATGTCTCTCCTACTATCAGCGGTGATCACACAAATGTCCCTCAAACTTGGTGGTGCTAAAAGCACTAAGTATTCTTTTCTGTCTACAAAAGGCCCAGAGGCAGGATACTTGTGGCCTTCAGGGAGGAATTAGTTAATGAATGTGGCTAATTACACTCAGCAAGCGAGAAGGAGGTAAAAGAGGACAGAGGACAGAGATACAGGTTCAAGTCCATGCACCACCATTTACTGGTTTTGTAAGCACACGTAGCTAATTCGACCTGCAAGTGTCTGAGAACCCAGTAATCTAACTATGGCCTAGTCACTTCACAAGATTTTTGTAACCATAATTTAGGGAAGTGACGTAGGCCATGTTGTTATATGTTCTGTACATAAGACAAGATAGGCAGACAGAAAGATGATTGATTCATAGATAGATAGATAGATAGATCGATAGATAGTTAGATGACAGATAGATAGATACATAGAGAGATAGGTGATAGACATGATAGACAGATGATAGGAAGATGGATAGATAGACAGATAGATAGGTAGATAGATAGATACTTAGATAGATAGAAAGATAGAAGGATAGATAGATAGAAAGATAGAAGGATAGATAGATAGACAGACAAACAGACAGATAGTTAAATAGATACAGATACATATTGATTAACAAGAAGCTACTACTCATAACCAGGTGTTCAATTGTGAAAGCACATAGTTATACTACAAACAAAAAGGAAGAATGAAATCCAGTTTAAGAAGTGCAGTAAGCAGCCATAAGAAGAAAACAAATCCTACCATTTGCAATGACGTGCATGGAGCTAGATGGTAGTATGCTCAGTGATATAGGCCAGGCAGAGAAAGACAAGTACCAAATGATTTCACTCATCTGTGGAGTATAACAACAAAGAAAAACTGAAGGAAAAAAAACAGCAGCAGACTTACAGAACCCGATAGTGGACGAACAGTTACCAAAGGGAAAGGGACTGGGCAGGGTGGGTGGGTAGGGAGGGATAAGGTCGGGGAGAATGAAAGTGGATACTAGGATTAGCACGTAAAATGCGTGGGGTCGTGGGGCAAAGGGAGAGCTGTACAACACAAAGACAAGTAGACATTGTACAGCATCTTACTACACGCTGATGGACAGCGACTGTAATGGGGTGTGTGGGGAGGGACATGGTGAAGGGGTCTAGAGCAAAGAACTATGCTGATGGACAGAGACTGTAAGAGGTTTTTTGTCGGTCTTGGTGAAGGGGGGAGCCTAGTAAACATAATGTTCTTCACATGATTGTAGATTAATGATAAGAAAAGAAATTTATTAAGTGCAATAAGGGCACAGCGCTGAATAATCAGAATAAAAGGACAGGCTTTGCGTATTCCAAACAAAACATACAGGGTTAAAAGAAGGGATGAAAACTCAAGAGCACCTATGTGCTCCCTTACAGGAGAATCACTTGAGATCCAAAGACACAGACAAACTACAATCCGAAGGGGTTGGGACAGGTAACCTACACAACTGAAACAGAAAAACAAATAAACAAATCGATTCTGTTTGAGTCCCAGAGACAGTCAGTAGAAAATATCCCTATCTGGCCACAATACACTCTGTACGGAAGGCAGGAGAGCTTTCAGGAGCTATGGGCGCTCCATCCCCCTGACTGTCCTAGCAGCTCTGAGGCCCCTTACTGTGCTGTGACTGGTACACGGCCTGCCTCCCCACTGGGACCGGCCTGCAAAACAGCTGACCCCAGCTATGGCAACTTCTCCCTGCATGCTCAGCAAACTGGCACTGGCAGTGGAGACCGGCACTGCGGCAGGGAAGCAGGAAAGACCTCTTTCCTCCTGATGGGTGTGGGCACCGGCACCGCTCCCCTGTGACCTGGACCACACCCCAAGGGCTGAGCATCTCCAGAGATTAAAGCTTCTGGGAGCTAGAGGACACCACCTACAATTATGAACCTTCAAATGAACCTGGTAACTGGACTCCAATCAATCTTCCTGAAAAAGAGATCTCAAAATAAACATCAGGAGCATGCTTAGGGACCTACAGTAAATAAAACTGTCCCTGTTTCTTGAGCGCAATTCTCTCTCACTCTCGCTCTCCTGTGAGCGCTGCTGAGGCCCTGTTCCAAGAGAGGTGCTGCGACAGACCAGCAGGAATGGCACAGCTCTCGGGTCCACCACTTCCGGTGCCAGGACAATCCCACACGCGCACTGACTGAACTGCAAACGGGGGATGTCGCCCATATAACTCTGCAGGAAAGGCTACAATGCCGCATGGTAGCTTTCAAATCAATGGCTAGAGGCTACGTGGCTCCACCGATAACAGGTGATGTCAACACCCCGGGCTTCATCTCCTTGGCAATCTTTTTTCCCTATGACATTTGAAAGCAGCACATGGAAAGATACAACCTACGATTCTCCACAACACCTCACCTCTCAGTTTTACGCTACATGTTCCTGCATCAGAGCTTCTCCAATTTGTACCAGTTTTCTTGGCTGGTTGGTGTTCTGGAAAGAAAATAAAATTACTCAGAGCTGGAATGAAGTGGTGTTGGGTTCAGTAAGATTCTGTTTGACCACCATTAGTAGAATCAAAAGACATCCTTCAGTATGGGAGAATATACACACTGATGACATATTTGATAAGGTGTTGCCATCCAAAATATGTATCAAGAGCTCAAGAACCCCAACACACAAAAAGAAAATGAATCCAATTACAAAATGGGCAGAGGATCTGAACAGACACTTCTCCACAGAAGCAATTTCAGGTGGCCGACAGGCACATGAAAAGACGTTCCACATCGCTAACCATCAGAGAAGTACACATTAAAACCACAATGGGGTATCACCTAACACCAGTTAGGATGGCCACCAAACAAAATACAGAAAACAGCACATGTCGGCAAAGGTGTGGAGAAAGGGGAACCCTCCTACACTGCTGGTGGGAATGTCCGTCAGCTCAACCATTGTGGAAAGCAGTATGGAGATTCAACAAAAAACCAAAGAACAGAAATACCATTTGACAAAGGAAATCCTTTCCTAGGAATTTATCCTAAGATTGCAGGAGCCCAGTTTGAAAGAGACAGATGCACCCCTATGTTGATCACAGCACTCTTACAATAGCCAAGAAATGGATGCAACCTAAGTGTCCATCCGGAAATGAATGGATAAAGAAGAGGTGGTACATACACACTATGGAATATTATTCAGCCATAAGAAGAAAACAAATCCTACCACCATTTGCAACAACACAGACAGAGCTAGAGGGTGTTATGCTCAGTGAAATAAGCCAGGTGGAGAAAGAAAAGTATCCAAGGATTTCACTCCTCTGTGAGGTATGTGAACAAAGGAAAACGGGAAGGAACAAAACAGCAGCATTCTCACAGAACCAAAGAATGGACTAACAGGTACCAAAGGGAAAGGGACATATGAGGATGGGTGGGATGGGAGGGATAAGTGGGTAAAGGGGGCATTACGATCTGCACACATAATGTAGGGGGTGTAGGGCCACGGGGATTGCAGTATAACACACAGAAAACAGGTAGTGATTCTATAGCATCTTACTACATCGATGGACAGCGACTGTAATGGGGTGCGGAGAGTGGACTTGATAATGGGGGGGAGGGGGAGGCAGAGGGAGACTAGTAACCATAATGTTGCTCATGTAATTGTACATTACTGACAACAACAACAAAAAAAAGTGATTCTGTTGACTGCCCAGAGAAAGAGTCAGGAGAAAATATCCCTTCCTGCCACCGTGGATGCTTTCTGTGTGGTTTTGGCCGTGCCCAGGCATAGATTCAGTGGTATAGCAATGCCCTTCTCATTTTTTCTCACCTCAACAACTGAATTGCTGTAATAATATGCATCTGGGCTTTTGAAATCAGTGGATTTTATGATGTTTACGAATGTAAAGAAGCAATAACCAGATACCGAGGGAAGTTTGGATGCTCAACCGAACACATCACTCCACAACACACTCTTTGCTCCCAACTGCTCCCATCTAGAACTCGGTGTTCCTTTTTACCTGTCCCTCCTCCTATCAGCAGTGACTCCGATGTCCCTCAAACATGGTGGTGAGGAAAGCACCAAGTTTCCTCTTCTGTCTAATACAGGCCTGTGGTACAGGTCCTCCCAGAGGAAAAGCAGTAGCAGTGGGAGAAAACCCAAAGACGTAGAAATACAAGATGGTACTGTACAATGAAAACTGACACAAGGGACTTCCGAGACCCATACTTAATTCCATCAGAGACGCGAAAGGAGCCGCCCCCATACAACAAAACTACACCACTACGGAGAAAGCACAGGCAAAGAACAAGAAGAGATCTGGAATCTTACCCCACTGGGCCAGAGAGAGGAGTTTTCACAGCAGCAGCAGCAGTAGCAGTAGCTGGGGCCTGCCCCACACGCTCTGCGCTCATCGCCGTTAAAGATAAGTTCGTCGGCTTGGCTCGCCGAGCCTCTCCCTAAGCACCCAGAGGCATACACAGTGGGGACTGAGGGGTCATCAGTGGCATCTCGCCCACATTTATGTTCCGCATGGTTTGGAACATAACGAACGGTTGGTGGGCGTGCGATCAGCACCAGGTACAACTGAACGGGCAGCTGAGCTTTGAAGCTGAGTACAGTCATTCACTGTCACCACTGTTCAACAGATCCCGTGACCCGAGAAGTGATGTGCACGAGCTGACACACTCACATTTGATAAGGGAGGTTCTCACCAAGGACGGAGAACGGAGAGGAGGGCACGCAAGTGAGAGTGCACGGGAAGCCTCCAAGAGGATTTGAATAGAGAGGTGGGTCTTCAACGATCCATGTTCTTCTGCTGGGGTGAAATGTCTTAAAAACCAGAGGCAAGATGTGGAAACCCCCAGAGGAAATAATTCAGAGGCTAAAAGACACGAGACAGGATCTTTTCAAGGAGCAGGGAGGTTGGCTCATAGGGATGGAAATGTAGACAATGTGAAGACCTGACCCTGAGTTGGGGCTGGAGAATTTCACATTTTATTCTGTAACAACGTCAGTGCTTCCACAGTGAAGCAGTGAGCAAGCAGGGCTTAGGTCCAAAAGGAAAGACCTGAGAACTAGAAGCAGGGTTACTGACACGGGACACGAGTTTCATAGGTTATAACATAAAGGATGAACAGTCAGGATCGGAAATGGACAGGCTGACTACTGAGAGGAGGCAAGGTTGCCCCACAAACTTCCAGCTTGGCTGACGGGCAAGAAGAACGATGCCATCAAGACCAAGAGTCAAAAGGAGAAGTATTTTAAAAATAAAAGTGTTTCCCAGTTTTCTGTGTTGTGTTATTTACGTACGAGACACAGGCCCCCAAAACTAGATCAGAGAGAAAATCTGGGCGGCCAGGCCCAGTCAGAATGCGGGATGTGTCTATGCTGAGACCCGTTGGTCCCCGACCTACGCTTTCTGTGAGAAGCAAAGAAAGAACCTGCCCGCTAGATAGAAAGGCAAGTTATGGAGTCTGCTCCTTCCTCAGAAGTCAGCCACATGGCTGGCCATGGCCGAGAAGGCTTGCCTGGCTCCAGGTGTCCCAGAGAAGCAGGGAAGGCCCGGGAAAGGGTGGGCCGCGCCCCGGGCAGCCTCTTGGTGGCTCCATGCCGGGCTGTGTTCAGGACATGGTCACCGCGAGCAAGGGGGAGTGGTGGAGGCAAGGAGCTTGCCGCCCGCAACACCCCGGGTGCTGAGCCCATGCAGAGCTGGCAACCGGGCAGGCTGAGTTCTGACAGACACGGGCACTGCAGCCCTCGACTGTCCACATGGTGGCCTCGTTGGTCCGAACACCTGCATTTCCCTCAGCGGGCAATTCCGGGGGCTAGGGATTCTTCTGGGTTTCGCCTTGGGGACGCACCGTGGCTTTGGCCCAGTGTCTCCTCTGGGTGTGGCCCGTGTGCTTAAGGCAATGGGGGTGTTGTGCAGCAGCCCCTGGGTGACATCACAGCGGCCCAGGGCTCTTTGTAATGCATCCCCTGGCTGACATACATACCAGGCTCGCCCTACCTTGGCAGCTCAGTGCGTGCTTGGCCTGAGAAAGAGTTAGTGGCAAAGGAGACCCTCTCCCTAGATTCAGACCCTTTCTTCAGATCGTTTGGCACACTCCACAAACCGTTTTGCCGTGTGGACTGTTTCCTCCTTCCTTAGGATCGTACCCCACCCCGCCGGCCACCTCCCCAGCCCCAACTTCTTTGCCCGCCGATACTTCCGGTCCTCGGGGAGCTGCTCCCTATCCCTCCTGCCAGGGAGAACCATGCACATGCCCGTTGCCCATGTCACAGGCTGTTCCACCGGGATCCTGTGCCTTTAGCAGCTGGCTTTTCCCACTTTAACCAGCAGAGATCCCTCTACCACTTGGAGCAGTCCTGAGCCTCTTGACCATCCTAGGCTCCCAGCAGACGGCTGGAGAGAGACCACCCAGACGAGCTCCTCCTCTCCAGGGCACATGGGAACCACTACCAGCCCGCCTCGAGGTGTCCTATCTCTGCAAAACCGCCATACAGAGTCAGTCAAAAGACCAGGCCTTTTGCAGCACAAGCACCGGCCCGATGGCTGGCTCTGATGCTCTGGACAAGCCGATAGACACGACTACACCACTGCTAGCCATCGTCTTCTGGTTCCCCTAGGCACCGCACGAGACCATGGGCAGCACCACCGCCGGCCTCCTGTGGGCCTCAGACGACCACCACGTGGGCGGTCTTCATCTGGTCTTCCCTGGCCCCATACGATGCCGTGGGAGGCACAGATGATGGCCTCGGCTCTCCCCGCAAGGCGGACGATGACCCTATCTGCAAGCCACCGCTTTCGGGAGAGGCACCTACAACTGCCCCCTGGCCTTGGACAAGTCCGTGGGCTACACAGGCGCCATTCTGAAGGCTGATGCTCAAAACAAGCCGATGGACATGATACCATCCTCGATGGCCGTCATCTTCCATTAGCCCCTGACCACACATGAGGCCGTGGGCAGCTCCACCTTCGGCCCAAGGGCCGGCAATGACGGTCAAGGTAAGCACATTCACACGACAACACCCTCGATAGCCTTCATCCTCCGTTGGCAACGGCTCTGCAAGGGACCGTAGGCAGAAAAACCTCTGGCCACCTGTGCACCTTAGACAACTACCGCATGAGCGGTCATCGTCTGGTCTCCCCTGGCCCCATATGATGCCATGGGAAGCACAGAAAACTACCTCGGCCCTACCTGTAAGTCAGCCTCTGACCGGATGGGCACTCCACTGCCCTCAGGAAAGGCACATACAACTTCCCTCCGGTCCCAGACAAAGCACAAGGCAGCACAAGCGCCTGCCCGAACGCTGACACTGATGCTCAGGATGAGCCGATGTGACACAACACCTCCATCAATGGCTGTCATCTTCCGGTCACCCCCCAGCTCCACACGATTCGGTGGGTAGCTGCACCGCCATCGTCCTGCGCACCTCAGACACCCACAGGATGGGGAGTCATCCTCCCGGCTCCCCTGGACCCACAGGGTGCTGTGGGAGGCACAGACGATGGCCTCGGTGCTACCCGCAAGTCGGACTAGGACCCAATGGCATTCCACCACCATGGGGAAAGGCACCTACTCTATACCCCGTGCCCCAGATGACGCAGTGGGCAGCACAAATGTTGTCACGAAAGCTCACTCAATCTCTCTATACAAGCCAATGGACACGACGCCACCATCACTAGCCGTCATCTTCTGGTCCCCACCGGGACCCACACTAGGCCATGGGCATCACTACCGCTGGCCTCCTTTGCACCTGATAAAAACACCACGTGGGCGGTCATCATACGGTCAGACCTGGACCCATACGATGCCATGGGAGGCACAGCCGAATAACTCGGCCCTACCCCTAAATCGGCCTCTGACCCGGTGGACACGCCGCAGACCTTGCCAATGGCACCTACAGATCTCCCCTGGCTCCAGACAAGGCCTATGTCCTCCTATTTATTTAACAAAATCTTTCCCACAATATGTGTGTATATTATATACTCACACTAAACCCTGCTCTTGCTAGTATGCCTCTGCTCTGTTTACTCTTTGACAAGGGGACAGTGGAAGAACATACATACATGAGTGATAATGTTCTGAGCCACACTTAAATATGCAACATGTTCCATGCCCCAGTGACTGGGATGTGGAAGTAGCCGCGTTTTATGACTGTGCGTGCTCACCGTGAGGTCTGCGTGCTGAGCGTTTAATGGATGACAACCCAGGGGGAGGCAAGCCCAGAAGAAGGAGACCCGGTTGGCTTATGTGGCCCTTTCCCTCTCCTCTCCCACTGCTCTGAGATCACTGGAGGCTAGGGAATCCTGGCTGTGACACAGGAAACCACTCTTATCATTTTGGTTTTTAAACATGCTTAATTCTGTATGTGTGTGCCTTGTGTAACTTAAGACTTTGGCCGATCTTCCTCACACATTCCCACTTCCCATTGAGAGATTGGATTTGGCATCCAGGTCCTCGAGGCTGGAGGAATGACAGAAGGAATTGTTTCTCACTGCTGTGTGATAATTGAAATTTTAAGCTTTGAATTTATCAAGTAGCTTAGTAATATCAGAAAAGGCCCTCCTTAATAACTGCCTGGCCTGACTCTAACCTATACTGCTAACATGTCAAACCACTTTGAGTTACAACTGTGCCCACTTCTCGCTGATCCTAGAGTCTGCAGGGTCTCCACCAGACTTAATACACGCAGAATTATCAACCTGTGAAGACCACGTTCTAGTTGGAGGGGAGGAAAGAGACTATAAACATCTGTAAGTTCTCTGGTAGCTAAGCCAGTAACAAACACTATGAAGAATAAAAAGCAGGATATGGAGGACTGAGATTATAGGCAGAGAGAAGCAGGGCTTTCAAAATAAACAGTGGGCAGGGTAAGCCTCACCAGGGAGGTGGGCCTTGAATAGTCTAGAAGGAGGTGACAGAAGCAGGTATCTGAGCGTAAAGCATTCCATACAATGGGATAAATTACTGAAAAAGTCAAGAGGAAGGATGCTTGTGGTCTTCAGGGAGCAGTCAGTCAACAAATGCGGCTAGAATACTGTCAAAAAGGTGGGAAAAGAAGACCTGGGACAGAGATATGGGTTGAAGTCCTTGCACCACCATTTACTAGTTTTGTAGTCACATGCTGTTGATATGATGTGCAAATGTCTCAGTGAACCCAGTGCTGTCTGTCTCTAAGTCCTAGTTACCTTGCAGGCTTTTGGAAACATAAGTAGGGAAATGACATATAAACCATCTTGTGAAGTGTTCTGTGCATATGGATAGATGGGTAGAAAAAAAGATATTGATAGATAGGACAGATAGACAGATAGATGACAGATTAGATAGGATAGATGATAGGTATAGATAGATCGAATAGATAGATAATAGATAGATAGATGGATAGATAGATAGATAGATAGATAGATAGATAGATAGATAGATAGATAGATAGATAGCCATAATAGATAGCCATGTTGTTAACTGTGTGTAAGGCTGGGGTTACTGATGGGAGGAGCAAGCACATCGGACACTGATGATGTGCCAATGTCTCCGGCTGCTGCCTCCTCCCACATGGGACACTGATTATGTGCCCAAGTTCTTGGCAGTTGCCCCCTCCCAACCTGAAAAATATGCTTTGGGCTAGCAAATCCTCATGCTGCTGTAAATCTTTAGCTCTGCCTCCCCCTACATTCTTTAAAATCTCGCTGCCTGTCTACTTATGTGTGAACTCCCCAGCCTTAATTGCTATAGACTGGGGAAATCTTGCCCAGGTATTTGCGTTCAAATAAACTACCGGGCCCTTTGTTGCCTCTCTTCACCTTCTTATTTCAGCTAGAATTTATCTTACACTGTTCTGTACATAAGGATAGATGGGTAGACAAAATGATGACGAAAGGTAGATGACAGACAGATGACATGTGATAGATTGATTGGAAATAGATACATTAGATAGACGTTAGATATTCATAGATTAGAAGAATAGATTGACAGAGATGACAGATAGATAAGACATATAAAGATGACAGATGATAGACTAGATAGGAAAGATGATATAGGTAGGTTAGATTAGACAAATAGATGATATATAGATACAGAGTTATGAACTGAATTTATGGGCCCTCACCTCACCATCTTTCGCTCCTCCTAACACCCCACCACCACCACACACACACAAACACACACACACACACAAGTTCATATTTGAACTCAGTCAGGGTTGAAGCCCTAACCCCCACTGTCATGGTATTGGGAGGTGAGGCCTTTGGAGGTAATTAGGTTTGGAAGATATCATGAGGGTGTGGGTGGAGCTGACATTATGCAGTCAGTGCTATTTAGAGGAACAGAGGACAGAGCTTTCTCACTCGACCCTGTGAGGACACAGCAGGGATGCAGCCATATGCAAGACAGAAGAAGGGACCTCACCAGGAACTGAACCTGACTTGATCTAGGACTTCTGCTTACAGAATTGCGAGAAATCAGTGTCTATCGATTAAGCCCCCACTCAATGACACTCTGGTTATCAGCTTGAGTAGACTAACATAGATATGTAGGTAAGCAGAGATGCAATGAGATGACGGATGGAGAGAGCCTATGCATAGATATCTGTGCTTAGGTGCCTGCATAGGTATCTGTGTTTAACCACGTCAGCACTTTGAAGTCTGCTCCCTTTGGGGGGAACACCAGGTGCACAACTTATGCACGTTTCTTTTTTAAAGTGTGGGCTGCAGTTTCCAATAACTTGGGTCTCCGTTAACTCTCAGCCGTGTATATGTGTCTGTGAGTGTGCTTGTGTGTGTGTACACCACTGCCCCTATAGGTGTACTATCACAGGAGTATCAAAAGTAACAAAAGAACGCAGAATAGGGCAAACATCTTGCAAACTATGACCAGAAAGAATAAAATTTTTCCACTAGACTCTGGGGATATCTTTGCCAAGTGTTTCTATGCGATTTTAGAAAGATCTTGCTGGAAATGTTGCTGGGACCACTCTGAACCGTCAAGTTAGTTAAGGTAAATAGCGAGAAGAGGAGAGCAGCAAAGAACACCCTCGGTGTGTCTCCTATGCATCAGGCCAAGGTGTACAGGATTTAATTCTACTACACCACTTCATCTCACTATGGCTGACGTGGGATGACCTTATACATCACCTTCATCCGTTAGTAAAAAGTTACTTCAGAATCACCTCCCTTAACAGAAATTAAATAAGTGCGGGGACATAAACATTCCTAGAATTCCTGCCACCATCACCCAACTCTTTATACTCAGTACCCTTTTCATATGAACAGAAACATAGCTCTCAACGCTACTATTTCATTTCAGATAGACCTCACTCACATCTAAATGCCTAAATGCACTGAAACACTACCTCCACCTTGACAGCAGAGGGGAGCAGTTTCCCCACAAGCTAGCTGGCCTGCCACCTCAGCAAGCCCATGGGCCACAAGCCCACAGGAGCCCTGCATGTCACCAATAGGCAGTTCACTTAAACGGTGACTACACGCATGCTCTCTGGAGATGGGTCACCAAGCAGGGCCTCCGAGGTGACATCGGTGCACAGGAATGAAGACCTACTACTGGGCATGCACATGCCCTGGAACACGCAGGCCAGCCATTGTGATCCCTGCGTGGGGCATCGGATATGCTCGGCAGCTCACGCAGCCGCCACAGCAGGAATGGCACAGGCAGAGCAGCTGGAGTGCCCTGTCATGCACAGGTTGAAGAGCGCAGCCCGCCAACCACACCATCCACACCCAGGAGTCTCGTGCCACCTACGCAGGAGAAGTTCCCGCCCAAGGCCAAACCTCTCAAGTCCCAAACACACAGCTAACTCACATAAAAAAACACAAGGAATTGAGACTGAGAAGGACATAGAGGAATCAAAGTGCACCTAGTGAAAGAACGTTGACAAAAGTGAGAAAACAGATAAACAGACAGATGATTGATATATGGATTGGATTGATATACATACATATAGATGATAGATTAATCAGATAGATACACAGATGATAGTAGGTAGATGATAGATCATAGATAGATAGATGACAGATAGATAGATAGGTAGATAGATTATATAGATAGTTAAAGAGATAGGTAGGAAGATAGATAAGAAAGCATCATACTAAACAAAGCTATCTTTCACTCAAGACCATCTATGTGCTCCCTTACAGGAGACTCACTTAAGATCCAAGGACACAGACAAACTAAAAGCTGAAGAAGCGTGGACAGGTACCCTTCACAAGTGAAACTGAGAAACAAACAAACAAACCAATGGATTCTGTTAGAGTCACCGGAGACAGTCAGTAGAAAATAGCCCTATCTGGCCAACGTGAATTCTTTTTGCTTCGTTTCAGCAGTGCCCAGCCATAAATTTAGTGGTGAAGCAACATCCTTCCCATTTTCTCTCACCTCAAAAACTGAATTGCTGTAATAATATGCGTCTGGGCCTTTGAAATCAGAGGGTTTTATGATGTTCACGAATGTAAAGATGTAATAACCACATACAGAGGGAAGTTTAGACACTCAAATAAACACGTCACTCCTCAGAACACTCTTTGCTCCCAACTGCTTCTGTCTAGAAGTTGGTGTTCATTTTTAATTTTCCCTCCTCCTATCAGCAGTGATCACACCGATGTCCCTCAAACACGTTGGTAAGCAAAGTACCACGTTTACTTTTCTGTCTACAACAGGCCCAGAAGGAGGATACTTGTGGTCTTCAAGGAGCACTTAGTCAATGAATGTGGCTAAATACAGTCAGCAAGTGAGAAGGAGGTAAAAGAGGACAGAGTACAGAGATACGGGTTCAAGTCCCTGCACCACTATTTACTGGTTTTGTAAGCACACTCGGCTGACTCGACCTGCAAGTGTCTCAGTGAACCTAGTGCTCTCCCTACGGCCTAGTTACTTTGCAAGATTTTTGGAAACATAATATAGGGAAGTGACATAGGCGATGTTGTTGACTGTTCTGTACATAAGTATAAATGGGAGGACAAAAAGATGAGTGATTCATAGATAGATAGATAGATGACAGATGATAGATAGATGATAGACGTGATAGATAGATGAAAGGAAGATAAATAGATAGATAGATAGGAAGATAGAAGGATAGATAGATAGATTGATAAATAGAGAGAGAGAGAGACAGACAGATAGAAAGATTCAGATACATATCGATTAACACAAAGTTATTGCTCATAACCGGGATATCAATGGTGAAAGCACATAGCGAAACTACAGACAAAAACGAAAATGAAATCCAGTTTAAAAAGACAGTAAGCAGCCATAAGAAGAAAATAAATCCTACCATTTGTATTGATGCGGATGGAGCAAGATGGTAGTATGCTCAGTGAAATAGGCCAGGTGGAGTAAGACAAGTACCAAATGATTTCACTCATGTGTGGAGTATAACAACAAAGAAAAACTGAAGGAAAAAAACAGCAGCAGACTCACAGAACCCGAGAGTGGACTAACAGTTACCAAAGAGAAAGGGACTGGACATGGTGGGTGGAAAGGGAGGGATAAGGGTGGGGAGAAAGAAAAGGGACATTACGTTTAGCATGTATAATGCGTGTGCTCAGGGGGTATGGGGAGGGCTGTACAATACAGAGAAGAGAAGTAGAGATTCTACAGCATCTTACTAAACGCTGATGGAAAGCGACTGTAACAGGGTGTGTGGGGGGGGACATGTCGAAAGGGTCTACAGCATACAACTATGCTGAAGGAGAGAATCTGTAAGAGGTTTTTGGTGGGGAATTGGTGAAGTTGGGACGAGCGTAAACATACTGTTCTTCACGTGATTGTACATTAATGATAACAAAAAACTTTTTTAATTGCAATAAGGGCACTGCTCTAAATCATCAGAATGAAAGGACAGGCTTTGAGTGCTCCAAAGAAAACACCAGCTATGTGCTCCCTTGCAGGAGACTCACTTGAGATCCAAGGATACAGATAAAATACAAGCCAAAGGGGTGGGGACTGGTACCCTACACAGTGAAAGTGAAAAACAAACAGTGAAACAAATGGATTCTGTTTGAGTTCCCAGAGTCAGTCAGTAGGAAATAGCCCTATCAGGCCACCGTGAATTCTTTTTGTTTGGTTTCAGCAGTGCCCAGCCATAGATTTAGTGGTGGAAGAACATCCTCCTCATTTTCTCTCACCTCAACAACTGAATTGCTGTAATAATATGCGTCTGGGCCTTTGAAATCAGTGGGTTTTATGACGTTCACGAATGTAAAGAAGTAATAACCAGATAAAGAGGGAAGTTTAGACACTCAAATAAACAAGTCACTCCACAACCCTTTCTTTGATCCCAACTGCACCTGTTTAGAAATTGGTGTTCCTTTTTATTTGTCCCTCCCTCCTATCAGCGGTAATCACGCTGATGTCCCTCAAAGATGGTGGTGAGCAAAGCACCAAGTTTACTTTCTGTGGACAAGAGGCCCAGAGGAAAATTACTTGGGGTCTTCAGGGAGCACTTAGTCAATGAATGTTTCTAAATACAGTCAGCACGTGAGAAGAAGATAAAAGAGTACAGAGACACAGGCTCAAGTCCCTGTACCACCATTTACT
>NW_026645193.1:0-19561 GCF_030020395.1 Manis pentadactyla
TTTGAAACAAAGAAACAAATGGATTCTGTTTGAGACCCCAGAGACAGTCACTAGAAAATAGTCCTACCTAGCCACCGTGAATTCCTTTTGTTTGGTATCAGCAGTGCCCAGGTATAGATTTAGTGGTACTGCAATGTCCTTCTCATTTTTCTCACATCAACAAATGAATTGCTGTAATAATATGCGTCTGGGCTTTTGAAATCACTGGGTTTTATGATATCCACGATTGTAAAGAAGTAATAACCACATAAAGAGGGAAGTTTGGACACTCAACCAAACACGTCTCTCCACAACACACACTTTGCTCCCAAATGCTCCTGTCTAGAAATAGGTGTTCCTTTTTATTTGTCCCTCCTCCTGTCAGTGGTGAACATGCCAATGTCCCTCAAACATGGTGGTGAGTAAAGCACCAAGTATACTTTTCTGTCTACAACAGGCCCAGCGGAAGTATAATTGGGGTCTTCAGTGAGGACTTAGTCAATGAATGTGGCTAAGTACAGTTAGCAAGCGAGAAGGAGGTTTAAGAGGACAGAGGACAGAGATACGGGTTCAAGTCCCTGCACCACCATTTACTGGTTTTGTAAGCACACGCGGCTGATTCGTTCTGCAATTGTCTCAGTGAGCCCAGTGCTCTCCCTACGGCCTAGTGACCTTGCAATGTTTTTGAAAGCATAATGTAGGGAAGTGACATAGTTGATGTAGTTAACTGTTCTGTACATAAGGATAGATGGACAGACAGAAAGAAGATTGTTTCATAGATAGACAGATAGATAGATGACAGATGATCGATAGATTATACACATGATAGAAGACAGGAAGCTAGATAGATGGATAGATAAATAGAGAGGATAGAGAGATAGAAAGAAGGATATATAGAAAGATAGATAGATATACAGACAGACAGAGCGATAGATAGATACAGATACATATCGATTGACACAAAGCTGTTGCTCATAACCAGGAGATGAATGGTGAAATCACATAGCTAAACTACAAACAAAAAGGAAGAATGAAATCCAGTTTACAAAGTGCAGTAAGCAGCCATAAGAAGAAAACAAATCCTACCATTTGCAATGACGTGGATGGAGCTAGACAGTAGTATGTTCAGAAAAATAGGTCAGGCGGAGAAAGACAATATCAAATGATATCACTCATGTGTGGAGTATAACAACAAAGAGAAACTGAAGGAAAAAAACAGCAGGATACTCACAGAACCCGAGAGTTGACTAAAAGTTGCCAAAGGGAAAAGGACTGCACAGGGTGGTTCTGAAGGGAGGGATAAGTGTGGGGAGAAAGATTGGGGGCATTAGGATTACCATGTATATTGCGTGGGGTTGCGCGGGACATGGGGAGTGCTGTACAACACAGAGAAGACTAGTAGAGGTTATATAGCATCTTACTACTCCATGATTGACAGCGACTGTATCGGTGTCTTTGAAGGGGTACATGCTGAAGGGGTTTAAAGCATCCAACTATGCTGATGGACAGCGACTTTAAGAGGTTTTTGCTGGTGGACTTGGATAAGGGGGAGCATAGTAAACATAATGTTCTTCACGTGATTGTAGATTAATGATAACAAAAAAAATTTTTTAAGTGCAATAAGGGCACAGCACTGAATCATCAGAATAAAAGGTCAGGCTCTGAGTGCTGCAAACAAAAGACACAGGGTTAAAAGAACGGATGAAAACTCAAGAAACCTACGTGCTTCCTTACAGGAGACTCACTTGAGATCCAAGGACAAAGACAAACTACAAGCTGAAGGTGTGGGGACAAGTACCCTACACGAGTGAAACTGAAAAACAAACAATCAAACAAATGGATTCTGTTTGAGCCCCCAGAGACAGTCAGTAGCAAATAGCACTATCTGGCCACCGTGAATCCTTTTTGTTGGTTTTCAGCAAGGCCCAGCCATAGATTTAGTGGTGGAGCAACGTCCTTCTCATTTTCTCTCACCTCAACAACTGGGTTGCTGAAATAATAAGAATCTGGGCCTTTGAAATCTGTGGGTTTTATGATCTTCACGAATGTGAAGTAATAACCACCTAAAGAGGGAAGTTTGGACACTCAAATAAATATGTCACTCCACAATACACTCTTAGCTCCCAACTGCTCCTGTCTAGAAATTGGTGTTCCTTTTAATTTGACCCTCCATCCTATCAGTGGTGTTCACATAGATGTCCTTCAAACATGGTGGTGAGCAAAGCAACAATTTTACGTTTCTGTCGTCCACAGGCCCAGAGGAAGGATACTTGTGGTCTTCAGGGAGCACTTAGTGAATGAATGTGGCTATATACAGACAGGAAGTGAGAAGGAGATGAAAGAGGACAGAGGATAGAGACACGGGTTCAAGTCCCTGCACAACCATTTCCTGGTTTTGTAGGTACACTCGGCCGACACGACCTGCAAGTGTCTCGGTGAACCCAGTACTCTCCCTACAGCCTAGTTACCTTGCAGGATTTTTGGAAGCATAATGTAGGAAAGTGACATAGGATATGTGGTTACCTGTTCTGTACACAAGGACAGATGGGCAGACAGAAAGATGATTGATTGATTGATTGATTGATTGATAGACAGACAGATAGATAGATATAGGTTCATATCCATTAACACAAAGCTATTGCTCATAACCATGAGAGCAATGGTTGAAGCACATAGCAAACTACAAACGAAAAAGAAGAATAAAATCCAGTTTAAAAAGTGCAGTAAGCAGCCATAAGAAGAAAACAAATCCTATCATTGGCAATAACTTCGATGGAGCTAGAGGGTATTATGCTCAGTCAAATAGTCCAGTCGGAGAAATACATGTACCAAATGATTTAACTCATGTGTGGAGTACGATAACAAAGAAAAACTGAAGGAAGAAACAGCAGCATATACACAGTACCCGAGAGTGGACTAAGAGTTACCAAAGAGAAAGGGACTGGGTAGTGTTTGTGGGAAGGGATTGATAAGGGCGGGGAAAAAGAATGGGGGCATTAGGATTAGCATGAATAATGTGTAGGGTGAAGGGTCATTGGGAGGGCTATACAACACAGAGAAGACAAGTAGTGATTCTAGAGCATCTTACGACACGCTGACGGACAGCGACTGAAACTGGGATTTGGCGAGGACTTGGTGAAGGGGTTAGACTAGTTAACATATTGTTCTGCATGTGATTGTATATTAATGAGAACAAAAAAAATTTCAAAGTGCAGTAAGAGCCTAGCTATCAAATATCAGAATAAAAGTACAGGCTTTCACTCTCCAATCAAAAGACACAGGGTTAGAAGAACTGATGAAAACTCAAGATCACCTAAGTGCTCCCTTACTGGAGACTCACTTGTGATCCAAGGACACAGACAAACTACAAGCTGAAGGGGCGGGGACAGGTACCCTATACAAGTGAATCTTTGAAACAAAGAAACAAATGGATTCTGTTTGAGACCCCAGAGACAGTCACTAGAAAATAGTCCTACCTAGCCACCGTGAATTCCTTTTGTTTGGTATCAGCAGTGCCCAGGTATAGATTTAGTGGTACTGCAATGTCCTTCTCATTTTTCTCACATCAACAAATGAATTGCTGTAATAATATGCGTCTGGGCTTTTGAAATCACTGGGTTTTATGATATCCACGATTGTAAAGAAGTAATAACCACATAAAGAGGGAAGTTTGGACACTCAACCAAACACGTCTCTCCACAACACACACTTTGCTCCCAAATGCTCCTGTCTAGAAATAGGTGTTCCTTTTTATTTGTCCCTCCTCCTATCAGTGGTGAACATGCCAATGTCCCTCAAACATGGTGGTGAGTAAAGCACCAAGTATACTTTTCTGTCTACAACAGGCCCAGAGGAAGTATAATTGGGGTCTTCAGTGAGGACTTAGTCAATGAATGTGGCTAAATACAGTTAGCAAGCGAGAAGGAGGTTTAAGAGGACAGAGGACAGAGATACGGGTTCAAGTCCCTGCACCACCATTTACTGGTTTTGTAAGCACACGCGGCTGATTCGTTCTGCAATTGTCTCAGTGAGCCCAGTGCTCTCCCTACGGCCTAGTGACCTTGCAATGTTTTTGAAAGCATAATGTAGGGAAGTGACATAGTTGATGTAGTTAACTGTTCTGTACATAAGGATAGATGGACAGACAGAAAGAAGATTGTTTCATAGATAGACAGATAGATAGATGACAGATGATCGATAGATTATACACATGATAGAAGACAGGAAGCTAGATAGATGGATAGATAAATAGAGAGGATAGAGAGATAGAAAGAAGGATATATAGAAAGATAGATAGATATACAGACAGACAGAGCGATAGATAGATACAGATACATATCGATTGACACAAAGCTGTTGCTCATAACCAGGAGATGAATGGTGAAATCACATAGCTAAACTACAAACAAAAAGGAAGAATGAAATCCAGTTTACAAAGTGCAGTAAGCAGCCATAAGAAGAAAACAAATCCTACCATTTGCAATGACGTGGATGGAGCTAGACAGTAGTATGTTCAGAAAAATAGGTCAGGCGGAGAAAGACAATATCAAATGATATCACTCATGTGTGGAGTATAACAACAAAGAGAAACTGAAGGAAAAAAACAGCAGGATACTCACAGAACCCGAGAGTTGACTAAAAGTTGCCAAAGGGAAAAGGACTGCACAGGGTGGTTCTGAAGGGAGGGATAAGTGTGGGGAGAAAGATTGGGGGCATTAGGATTACCATGTATATTGCGTGGGGTTGCGCGGGACATGGGGAGTGCTGTACAACACAGAGAAGACTAGTAGAGGTTATATAGCATCTTACTACTCCATGATTGACAGCGACTGTATCGGTGTCTTTGAAGGGGTACATGCTGAAGGGGTTTAAAGCATCCAACTATGCTGATGGACAGCGACTTTAAGAGGTTTTTGCTGGTGGACTTGGATAAGGGGGAGCATAGTAAACATAATGTTCTTCACGTGATTGTAGATTAATGATAACAAAAAAAATTTTTTAAGTGCAATAAGGGCACAGCACTGAATCATCAGAATAAAAGGTCAGGCTCTGAGTGCTGCAAACAAAAGACACAGGGTTAAAAGAACGGATGAAAACTCAAGAAACCTACGTGCTTCCTTACAGGAGACTCACTTGAGATCCAAGGACAAAGACAAACTACAATCTGAAGGTGTGGGGACAAGTACCCTACACGAGTGAAACTGAAAAACAAACAATCAAACAAATGGATTCTGTTTGAGCCCCCAGAGACAGTCAGTAGCAAATAGCACTATCTGGCCACCGTGAATCCTTTTTGTTGGTTTTCAGCAAGGCCCAGCCATAGATTTAGTGGTGGAGCAACGTCCTTCTCATTTTCTCTCACCTCAACAACTGGGTTGCTGAAATAATAAGAATCTGGGCCTTTGAAATCTGTGGGTTTTATGATCTTCACGAATGTGAAGTAATAACCACCTAAAGAGGGAAGTTTGGACACTCAAATAAATATGTCACTCCACAATACACTCTTAGCTCCCAACTGCTCCTGTCTAGAAATTGGTGTTCCTTTTAATTTGACCCTCCATCCTATCAGTGGTGTTCACATAGATGTCCTTCAAACATGGTGGTGAGCAAAGCAACAATTTTACGTTTCTGTCGTCCACAGGCCCAGAGGAAGGATACTTGTGGTCTTCAGGGAGCACTTAGTGAATGAATGTGGCTATATACAGACAGGAAGTGAGAAGGAGATGAAAGAGGACAGAGGATAGAGACACGGGTTCAAGTCCCTGCACAACCATTTCCTGGTTTTGTAGGTACACTCGGCCGACACGACCTGCAAGTGTCTCGGTGAACCCAGTACTCTCCCTACAGCCTAGTTACCTTGCAGGATTTTTGGAAGCATAATGTAGGAAAGTGACATAGGATATGTGGTTACCTGTTCTGTACACAAGGACAGATGGGCAGACAGAAAGATGATTGATTGATTGATTGATTGATTGATAGACAGACAGATAGATAGATATAGGTTCATATCCATTAACACAAAGCTATTGCTCATAACCATGAGAGCAATGGTTGAAGCACATAGCAAACTACAAACGAAAAAGAAGAATAAAATCCAGTTTAAAAAGTGCAGTAAGCAGCCATAAGAAGAAAACAAATCCTATCATTGGCAATAACTTCGATGGAGCTAGAGGGTATTATGCTCAGTCAAATAGTCCAGTCGGAGAAATACATGTACCAAATGATTTAACTCATGTGTGGAGTACGATAACAAAGAAAAACTGAAGGAAGAAACAGCAGCATATACACAGTACCCGAGAGTGGACTAAGAGTTACCAAAGAGAAAGGGACTGGGTAGTGTTTGTGGGAAGGGATTGATAAGGGCGGGGAAAAAGAATGTGGGCATTAGGATTAGCATGAATAATGTGTAGGGTGAAGGGTCATTGGGAGGGCTATACAACACAGAGAAGACAAGTAGTGATTCTAGAGCATCTTACGACACGCTGACGGACAGCGACTGAAACTGGGATTTGGCGAGGACTTGGTGAAGGGGTTAGACTAGTTAACATATTGTTCTGCATGTGATTGTATATTAATGAGAACAAAAAAAATTTCAAAGTGCAGTAAGAGCCTAGCTATCAAATATCAGAATAAAAGTACAGGCTTTCACTCTCCAATCAAAAGACACAGGGTTAGAAGAACTGATGAAAACTCAAGATCACCTAAGTGCTCCCTTACTGGAGACTCACTTGTGATCCAAGGACACAGACAAACTACAAGCTGAAGGGGCGGGGACAGGTACCCTATACAAGTGAATCTTTGAAACAAAGAAACAAATGGATTCTGTTTGAGACCCCAGAGACAGTCACTAGAAAATAGTCCTACCTAGCCACCGTGAATTCCTTTTGTTTGGTATCAGCAGTGCCCAGGTATAGATTTAGTGGTACTGCAATGTCCTTCTCATTTTTCTCACATCAACAAATGAATTGCTGTAATAATATGCGTCTGGGCTTTTGAAATCACTGGGTTTTATGATATCCACGATTGTAAAGAAGTAATAACCACATAAAGAGGGAAGTTTGGACACTCAACCAAACACGTCTCTCCACAACACACACTTTGCTCCCAAATGCTCCTGTCTAGAAATAGGTGTTCCTTTTTATTTGTCCCTCCTCCTATCAGTGGTGAACATGCCAATGTCCCTCAAACATGGTGGTGAGTAAAGCACCAAGTATACTTTTCTGTCTACAACAGGCCCAGAGGAAGTATAATTGGGGTCTTCAGTGAGGACTTAGTCAATGAATGTGGCTAAATACAGTTAGCAAGCGAGAAGGAGGTTTAAGAGGACAGAGGACAGAGATACGGGTTCAAGTCCCTGCACCACCATTTACTGGTTTTGTAAGCACACGCGGCTGATTCGTTCTGCAATTGTCTCAGTGAGCCCAGTGCTCTCCCTACGGCCTAGTGACCTTGCAATGTTTTTGAAAGCATAATGTAGGGAAGTGACATAGTTGATGTAGTTAACTGTTCTGTACATAAGGATAGATGGACAGACAGAAAGAAGATTGTTTCATAGATAGACAGATAGATAGATGACAGATGATCGATAGATTATACACATGATAGAAGACAGGAAGCTAGATAGATGGATAGATAAATAGAGAGGATAGAGAGATAGAAAGAAGGATATATAGAAAGATAGATAGATATACAGACAGACAGAGCGATAGATAGATACAGATACATATCGATTGACACAAAGCTGTTGCTCATAACCAGGAGATGAATGGTGAAATCACATAGCTAAACTACAAACAAAAAGGAAGAATGAAATCCAGTTTACAAAGTGCAGTAAGCAGCCATAAGAAGAAAACAAATCCTACCATTTGCAATGACGTGGATGGAGCTAGACAGTAGTATGTTCAGAAAAATAGGTCAGGCGGAGAAAGACAATATCAAATGATATCACTCATGTGTGGAGTATAACAACAAAGAGAAACTGAAGGAAAAAAACAGCAGGATACTCACAGAACCCGAGAGTTGACTAAAAGTTGCCAAAGGGAAAAGGACTGCACAGGGTGGTTCTGAAGGGAGGGATAAGTGTGGGGAGAAAGATTGGGGGCATTAGGATTACCATGTATATTGCGTGGGGTTGCGCGGGACATGGGGAGTGCTGTACAACACAGAGAAGACTAGTAGAGGTTATATAGCATCTTACTACTCCATGATTGACAGCGACTGTATCGGTGTCTTTGAAGGGGTACATGCTGAAGGGGTTTAAAGCATCCAACTATGCTGATGGACAGCGACTTTAAGAGGTTTTTGCTGGTGGACTTGGATAAGGGGGAGCATAGTAAACATAATGTTCTTCACGTGATTGTAGATTAATGATAACAAAAAAAATTTTTTAAGTGCAATAAGGGCACAGCACTGAATCATCAGAATAAAAGGTCAGGCTCTGAGTGCTGCAAACAAAAGACACAGGGTTAAAAGAACGGATGAAAACTCAAGAAACCTACGTGCTTCCTTACAGGAGACTCACTTGAGATCCAAGGACAAAGACAAACTACAAGCTGAAGGTGTGGGGACAAGTACCCTACACGAGTGAAACTGAAAAACAAACAATCAAACAAATGGATTCTGTTTGAGCCCCCAGAGACAGTCAGTAGCAAATAGCACTATCTGGCCACCGTGAATCCTTTTTGTTGGTTTTCAGCAAGGCCCAGCCATAGATTTAGTGGTGGAGCAACGTCCTTCTCATTTTCTCTCACCTCAACAACTGGGTTGCTGAAATAATAAGAATCTGGGCCTTTGAAATCTGTGGGTTTTATGATCTTCACGAATGTGAAGTAATAACCACCTAAAGAGGGAAGTTTGGACACTCAAATAAATATGTCACTCCACAATACACTCTTAGCTCCCAACTGCTCCTGTCTAGAAATTGGTGTTCCTTTTAATTTGACCCTCCATCCTATCAGTGGTGTTCACATAGATGTCCTTCAAACATGGTGGTGAGCAAAGCAACAATTTTACGTTTCTGTCGTCCACAGGCCCAGAGGAAGGATACTTGTGGTCTTCAGGGAGCACTTAGTGAATGAATGTGGCTATATACAGACAGGAAGTGAGAAGGAGATGAAAGAGGACAGAGGATAGAGACACGGGTTCAAGTCCCTGCACAACCATTTCCTGGTTTTGTAGGTACACTCGGCCGACACGACCTGCAAGTGTCTCGGTGAACCCAGTACTCTCCCTACAGCCTAGTTACCTTGCAGGATTTTTGGAAGCATAATGTAGGAAAGTGACATAGGATATGTGGTTACCTGTTCTGTACACAAGGACAGATGGGCAGACAGAAAGATGATTGATTGATTGATTGATTGATTGATAGACAGACAGATAGATAGATATAGGTTCATATCCATTAACACAAAGCTATTGCTCATAACCATGAGAGCAATGGTTGAAGCACATAGCAAACTACAAACGAAAAAGAAGAATAAAATCCAGTTTAAAAAGTGCAGTAAGCAGCCATAAGAAGAAAACAAATCCTATCATTGGCAATAACTTCGATGGAGCTAGAGGGTATTATGCTCAGTCAAATAGTCCAGTCGGAGAAATACATGTACCAAATGATTTAACTCATGTGTGGAGTACGATAACAAAGAAAAACTGAAGGAAGAAACAGCAGCATATACACAGTACCCGAGAGTGGACTAAGAGTTACCAAAGAGAAAGGGACTGGGTAGTGTTTGTGGGAAGGGATTGATAAGGGCGGGGAAAAAGAATGGGGGCATTAGGATTAGCATGAATAATGTGTAGGGTGAAGGGTCATTGGGAGGGCTATACAACACAGAGAAGACAAGTAGTGATTCTAGAGCATCTTACGACACGCTGACGGACAGCGACTGAAACTGGGATTTGGCGAGGACTTGGTGAAGGGGTTAGACTAGTTAACATATTGTTCTGCATGTGATTGTATATTAATGAGAACAAAAAAAATTTCAAAGTGCAGTAAGAGCCTAGCTATCAAATATCAGAATAAAAGTACAGGCTTTCACTCTCCAATCAAAAGACACAGGGTTAGAAGAACTGATGAAAACTCAAGATCACCTAAGTGCTCCCTTACTGGAGACTCACTTGTGATCCAAGGACACAGACAAACTACAAGCTGAAGGGGCGGGGACAGGTACCCTATACAAGTGAATCTTTGAAACAAAGAAACAAATGGATTCTGTTTGAGACCCCAGAGACAGTCACTAGAAAATAGTCCTACCTAGCCACCGTGAATTCCTTTTGTTTGGTATCAGCAGTGCCCAGGTATAGATTTAGTGGTACTGCAATGTCCTTCTCATTTTTCTCACATCAACAAATGAATTGCTGTAATAATATGCGTCTGGGCTTTTGAAATCACTGGGTTTTATGATATCCACGATTGTAAAGAAGTAATAACCACATAAAGAGGGAAGTTTGGACACTCAACCAAACACGTCTCTCCACAACACACACTTTGCTCCCAAATGCTCCTGTCTAGAAATAGGTGTTCCTTTTTATTTGTCCCTCCTCCTATCAGTGGTGAACATGCCAATGTCCCTCAAACATGGTGGTGAGTAAAGCACCAAGTATACTTTTCTGTCTACAACAGGCCCAGAGGAAGTATAATTGGGGTCTTCAGTGAGGACTTAGTCAATGAATGTGGCTAAATACAGTTAGCAAGCGAGAAGGAGGTTTAAGAGGACAGAGGACAGAGATACGGGTTCAAGTCCCTGCACCACCATTTACTGGTTTTGTAAGCACACGCGGCTGATTCGTTCTGCAATTGTCTCAGTGAGCCCAGTGCTCTCCCTACGGCCTAGTGACCTTGCAATGTTTTTGAAAGCATAATGTAGGGAAGTGACATAGTTGATGTAGTTAACTGTTCTGTACATAAGGATAGATGGACAGACAGAAAGAAGATTGTTTCATAGATAGACAGATAGATAGATGACAGATGATCGATAGATTATACACATGATAGAAGACAGGAAGCTAGATAGATGGATAGATAAATAGAGAGGATAGAGAGATAGAAAGAAGGATATATAGAAAGATAGATAGATATACAGACAGACAGAGCGATAGATAGATACAGATACATATCGATTGACACAAAGCTGTTGCTCATAACCAGGAGATGAATGGTGAAATCACATAGCTAAACTACAAACAAAAAGGAAGAATGAAATCCAGTTTACAAAGTGCAGTAAGCAGCCATAAGAAGAAAACAAATCCTACCATTTGCAATGACGTGGATGGAGCTAGACAGTAGTATGTTCAGAAAAATAGGTCAGGCGGAGAAAGACAATATCAAATGATATCACTCATGTGTGGAGTATAACAACAAAGAGAAACTGAAGGAAAAAAACAGCAGGATACTCACAGAACCCGAGAGTTGACTAAAAGTTGCCAAAGGGAAAAGGACTGCACAGGGTGGTTCTGAAGGGAGGGATAAGTGTGGGGAGAAAGATTGGGGGCATTAGGATTACCATGTATATTGCGTGGGGTTGCGCGGGACATGGGGAGTGCTGTACAACACAGAGAAGACTAGTAGAGGTTATATAGCATCTTACTACTCCATGATTGACAGCGACTGTATCGGTGTCTTTGAAGGGGTACATGCTGAAGGGGTTTAAAGCATCCAACTATGCTGATGGACAGCGACTTTAAGAGGTTTTTGCTGGTGGACTTGGATAAGGGGGAGCATAGTAAACATAATGTTCTTCACGTGATTGTAGATTAATGATAACAAAAAAAATTTTTTAAGTGCAATAAGGGCACAGCACTGAATCATCAGAATAAAAGGTCAGGCTCTGAGTGCTGCAAACAAAAGACACAGGGTTAAAAGAACGGATGAAAACTCAAGAAACCTACGTGCTTCCTTACAGGAGACTCACTTGAGATCCAAGGACAAAGACAAACTACAAGCTGAAGGTGTGGGGACAAGTACCCTACACGAGTGAAACTGAAAAACAAACAATCAAACAAATGGATTCTGTTTGAGCCCCCAGAGACAGTCAGTAGCAAATAGCACTATCTGGCCACCGTGAATCCTTTTTGTTGGTTTTCAGCAAGGCCCAGCCATAGATTTAGTGGTGGAGCAACGTCCTTCTCATTTTCTCTCACCTCAACAACTGGGTTGCTGAAATAATAAGAATCTGGGCCTTTGAAATCTGTGGGTTTTATGATCTTCACGAATGTGAAGTAATAACCACCTAAAGAGGGAAGTTTGGACACTCAAATAAATATGTCACTCCACAATACACTCTTAGCTCCCAACTGCTCCTGTCTAGAAATTGGTGTTCCTTTTAATTTGACCCTCCATCCTATCAGTGGTGTTCACATAGATGTCCTTCAAACATGGTGGTGAGCAAAGCAACAATTTTACGTTTCTGTCGTCCACAGGCCCAGAGGAAGGATACTTGTGGTCTTCAGGGAGCACTTAGTGAATGAATGTGGCTATATACAGACAGGAAGTGAGAAGGAGATGAAAGAGGACAGAGGATAGAGACACGGGTTCAAGTCCCTGCACAACCATTTCCTGGTTTTGTAGGTACACTCGGCCGACACGACCTGCAAGTGTCTCGGTGAACCCAGTACTCTCCCTACAGCCTAGTTACCTTGCAGGATTTTTGGAAGCATAATGTAGGAAAGTGACATAGGATATGTGGTTACCTGTTCTGTACACAAGGACAGATGGGCAGACAGAAAGATGATTGATTGATTGATTGATTGATTGATAGACAGACAGATAGATAGATATAGGTTCATATCCATTAACACAAAGCTATTGCTCATAACCATGAGAGCAATGGTTGAAGCACATAGCAAACTACAAACGAAAAAGAAGAATAAAATCCAGTTTAAAAAGTGCAGTAAGCAGCCATAAGAAGAAAACAAATCCTATCATTGGCAATAACTTCGATGGAGCTAGAGGGTATTATGCTCAGTCAAATAGTCCAGTCGGAGAAATACATGTACCAAATGATTTAACTCATGTGTGGAGTACGATAACAAAGAAAAACTGAAGGAAGAAACAGCAGCATATACACAGTACCCGAGAGTGGACTAAGAGTTACCAAAGAGAAAGGGACTGGGTAGTGTTTGTGGGAAGGGATTGATAAGGGCGGGGAAAAAGAATGGGGGCATTAGGATTAGCATGAATAATGTGTAGGGTGAAGGGTCATTGGGAGGGCTATACAACACAGAGAAGACAAGTAGTGATTCTAGAGCATCTTACGACACGCTGACGGACAGCGACTGAAACTGGGATTTGGCGAGGACTTGGTGAAGGGGTTAGACTAGTTAACATATTGTTCTGCATGTGATTGTATATTAATGAGAACAAAAAAAATTTCAAAGTGCAGTAAGAGCCTAGCTATCAAATATCAGAATAAAAGTACAGGCTTTCACTCTCCAATCAAAAGACACAGGGTTAGAAGAACTGATGAAAACTCAAGATCACCTAAGTGCTCCCTTACTGGAGACTCACTTGTGATCCAAGGACACAGACAAACTACAAGCTGAAGGGGCGGGGACAGGTACCCTATACAAGTGAATCTTTGAAACAAAGAAACAAATGGATTCTGTTTGAGACCCCAGAGACAGTCACTAGAAAATAGTCCTACCTAGCCACCGTGAATTCCTTTTGTTTGGTATCAGCAGTGCCCAGGTATAGATTTAGTGGTACTGCAATGTCCTTCTCATTTTTCTCACATCAACAAATGAATTGCTGTAATAATATGCGTCTGGGCTTTTGAAATCACTGGGTTTTATGATATCCACGATTGTAAAGAAGTAATAACCACATAAAGAGGGAAGTTTGGACACTCAACCAAACACGTCTCTCCACAACACACACTTTGCTCCCAAATGCTCCTGTCTAGAAATAGGTGTTCCTTTTTATTTGTCCCTCCTCCTATCAGTGGTGAACATGCCAATGTCCCTCAAACATGGTGGTGAGTAAAGCACCAAGTATACTTTTCTGTCTACAACAGGCCCAGAGGAAGTATAATTGGGGTCTTCAGTGAGGACTTAGTCAATGAATGTGGCTAAATACAGTTAGCAAGCGAGAAGGAGGTTTAAGAGGACAGAGGACAGAGATACGGGTTCAAGTCCCTGCACCACCATTTACTGGTTTTGTAAGCACACGCGGCTGATTCGTTCTGCAATTGTCTCAGTGAGCCCAGTGCTCTCCCTACGGCCTAGTGACCTTGCAATGTTTTTGAAAGCATAATGTAGGGAAGTGACATAGTTGATGTAGTTAACTGTTCTGTACATAAGGATAGATGGACAGACAGAAAGAAGATTGTTTCATAGATAGACAGATAGATAGATGACAGATGATCGATAGATTATACACATGATAGAAGACAGGAAGCTAGATAGATGGATAGATAAATAGAGAGGATAGAGAGATAGAAAGAAGGATATATAGAAAGATAGATAGATATACAGACAGACAGAGCGATAGATAGATACAGATACATATCGATTGACACAAAGCTGTTGCTCATAACCAGGAGATGAATGGTGAAATCACATAGCTAAACTACAAACAAAAAGGAAGAATGAAATCCAGTTTACAAAGTGCAGTAAGCAGCCATAAGAAGAAAACAAATCCTACCATTTGCAATGACGTGGATGGAGCTAGACAGTAGTATGTTCAGAAAAATAGGTCAGGCGGAGAAAGACAATATCAAATGATATCACTCATGTGTGGAGTATAACAACAAAGAGAAACTGAAGGAAAAAAACAGCAGGATACTCACAGAACCCGAGAGTTGACTAAAAGTTGCCAAAGGGAAAAGGACTGCACAGGGTGGTTCTGAAGGGAGGGATAAGTGTGGGGAGAAAGATTGGGGGCATTAGGATTACCATGTATATTGCGTGGGGTTGCGCGGGACATGGGGAGTGCTGTACAACACAGAGAAGACTAGTAGAGGTTATATAGCATCTTACTACTCCATGATTGACAGCGACTGTATCGGTGTCTTTGAAGGGGTACATGCTGAAGGGGTTTAAAGCATCCAACTATGCTGATGGACAGCGACTTTAAGAGGTTTTTGCTGGTGGACTTGGATAAGGGGGAGCATAGTAAACATAATGTTCTTCACGTGATTGTAGATTAATGATAACAAAAAAAATTTTTTAAGTGCAATAAGGGCACAGCACTGAATCATCAGAATAAAAGGTCAGGCTCTGAGTGCTGCAAACAAAAGACACAGGGTTAAAAGAACGGATGAAAACTCAAGAAACCTACGTGCTTCCTTACAGGAGACTCACTTGAGATCCAAGGACAAAGACAAACTACAAGCTGAAGGTGTGGGGACAAGTACCCTACACGAGTGAAACTGAAAAACAAACAATCAAACAAATGGATTCTGTTTGAGCCCCCAGAGACAGTCAGTAGCAAATAGCACTATCTGGCCACCGTGAATCCTTTTTGTTGGTTTTCAGCAAGGCCCAGCCATAGATTTAGTGGTGGAGCAACGTCCTTCTCATTTTCCCTCACCTCAACAACTGGGTTGCTGAAATAATAAGAATCTGGGCCTTTGAAATCTGTGGGTTTTATGATCTTCACGAATGTGAAGTAATAACCACCTAAAGAGGGAAGTTTGGACACTCAAATAAATATGTCACTCCACAATACACTCTTAGCTCCCAACTGCTCCTGTCTAGAAATTGGTGTTCCTTTTAATTTGACCCTCCATCCTATCAGTGGTGTTCACATAGATGTCCTTCAAACATGGTGGTGAGCAAAGCAACAATTTTACGTTTCTGTCGTCCACAGGCCCAGAGGAAGGATACTTGTGGTCTTCAGGGAGCACTTAGTGAATGAATGTGGCTATATACAGACAGGAAGTGAGAAGGAGATGAAAGAGGACAGAGGATAGAGACACGGGTTCAAGTCCCTGCACAACCATTTCCTGGTTTTGTAGGTACACTCGGCCGACACGACCTGCAAGTGTCTCGGTGAACCCAGTACTCTCCCTACAGCCTAGTTACCTTGCAGGATTTTTGGAAGCATAATGTAGGAAAGTGACATAGGATATGTGGTTACCTGTTCTGTACACAAGGACAGATGGGCAGACAGAAAGATGATTGATTGATTGATTGATTGATTGATAGACAGACAGATAGATAGATATAGGTTCATATCCATTAACACAAAGCTATTGCTCATAACCATGAGAGCAATGGTTGAAGCACATAGCAAACTACAAACGAAAAAGAAGAATAAAATCCAGTTTAAAAAGTGCAGTAAGCAGCCATAAGAAGAAAACAAATCCTATCATTGGCAATAACTTCGATGGAGCTAGAGGGTATTATGCTCAGTCAAATAGTCCAGTCGGAGAAATACATGTACCAAATGATTTAACTCATGTGTGGAGTACGATAACAAAGAAAAACTGAAGGAAGAAACAGCAGCATATACACAGTACCCGAGAGTGGACTAAGAGTTACCAAAGAGAAAGGGACTGGGTAGTGTTTGTGGGAAGGGATTGATAAGGGCGGGGAAAAAGAATGGGGGCATTAGGATTAGCATGAATAATGTGTAGGGTGAAGGGTCATTGGGAGGGCTATACAACACAGAGAAGACAAGTAGTGATTCTAGAGCATCTTACGACACGCTGACGGACAGCGACTGAAACTGGGATTTGGCGAGGACTTGGTGAAGGGGTTAGACTAGTTAACATATTGTTCTGCATGTGATTGTATATTAATGAGAACAAAAAAAATTTCAAAGTGCAGTAAGAGCCTAGCTATCAAATATCAGAATAAAAGTACAGGCTTTCACTCTCCAATCAAAAGACACAGGGTTAGAAGAACTGATGAAAACTCAAGATCACCTAAGTGCTCCCTTACTGGAGACTCACTTGTGATCCAAGGACACAGACAAACTACAAGCTGAAGGGGCGGGGACAGGTACCCTATACAAGTGAATCTTTGAAACAAAGAAACAAATGGATTCTGTTTGAGACCCCAGAGACAGTCACTAGAAAATAGTCCTACCTAGCCACCGTGAATTCCTTTTGTTTGGTATCAGCAGTGCCCAGGTATAGATTTAGTGGTACTGCAATGTCCTTCTCATTTTTCTCACATCAACAAATGAATTGCTGTAATAATATGCGTCTGGGCTTTTGAAATCACTGGGTTTTATGATATCCACGATTGTACAGAAGTAATAACCACATAAAGAGGGAAGTTTGGACACTCAACCAAACACGTCTCTCCACAACACACACTTTGCTCCCAAATGCTCCTGTCTAGAAATAGGTGTTCCTTTTTATTTGTCCCTCCTCCTATCAGTGGTGAACATGCCAATGTCCCTCAAACATGGTGGTGAGTAAAGCACCAAGTATACTTTTCTGTCTACAACAGGCCCAAGAGGAAGTATAATTGGGGTCTTCAGTGAGGACTTAGTCAATGAATGTGGCTAAATACAGTTAGCAAGCGAGAAGGAGGTTTAAGAGGACAGAGGACAGAGATACGGGTTCAAGTCCCTGCACCACCATTTACTGGTTTTGTAAGCACACGCGGCTGATTCGTTCTGCAATTGTCTCAGTGAGCCCAGTGCTCTCCCTACGGCCTAGTGACCTTGCAATGTTTTTGAAAGCATAATGTAGGGAAGTGACATAGTTGATGTAGTTAACTGTTCTGTACATAAGGATAGATGGACAGACAGAAAGAAGATTGTTTCATAGATAGACAGATAGATAGATGACAGATGATCGATAGATTATACACATGATAGAAGACAGGAAGCTAGATAGATGGATAGATAAATAGAGAGGATAGAGAGATAGAAAGAAGGATATATAGAAAGATAGATAGATATACAGACAGACAGAGCGATAGATAGATACAGATACATATCGATTGACACAAAGCTGTTGCTCATAACCAGGAGATGAATGGTGAAATCACATAGCTAAACTACAAACAAAAAGGAAGAATGAAATCCAGTTTACAAAGTGCAGTAAGCAGCCATAAGAAGAAAACAAATCCTACCATTTGCAATGACGTGGATGGAGCTAGACAGTAGTATGTTCAGAAAAATAGGTCAGGCGGAGAAAGACAATATCAAATGATATCACTCATGTGTGGAGTATAACAACAAAGAGAAACTGAAGGAAAAAAACAGCAGGATACTCACAGAACCCGAGAGTTGACTAAAAGTTGCCAAAGGGAAAAGGACTGCACAGGGTGGTTCTGAAGGGAGGGATAAGTGTGGGGAGAAAGATTGGGGGCATTAGGATTACCATGTATATTGCGTGGGGTTGCGCGGGACATGGGGAGTGCTGTACAACACAGAGAAGACTAGTAGAGGTTATATAGCATCTTACTACTCCATGATTGACAGCGACTGTATCGGTGTCTTTGAAGGGGTACATGCTGAAGGGGTTTAAAGCAACCAAGTATGCTGATGGACAGCGACTTTAAGAGGTTTTTGCTGGTGGACTTGGATAAGGGGGAGCATAGTAAACATAATGTTCTTCACGTGATTGTAGATTAATGATAACAAAAAAAATTTTTTAAGTGCAATAAGGGCACAGCACTGAATCATCAGAATAAAAGGTCAGGCTCTGAGTGCTGCAAACAAAAGACACAGGGTTTAAAGAACGGATGAAAACTCAAGAAACCTACGTGCTTCCTTACAGGAGACTCACTTGAGATCCAAGGACAAAGACAAACTACAAGCTGAAGGTGTGGGGACAAGTACCCTACACGAGTGAAACTGAAAAACAAACAATCAAACAAATGGATTCTGTTTGAGCCCCCAGAGACAGTCAGTAGCAAATAGCACTATCTGGCCACCGTGAATCCTTTTTGTTGGTTTTCAGCAAGGCCCAGCCATAGATTTAGTGGTGGAGCAACGTCCTTCTCATTTTCTCTCACCTCAACAACTGGGTTGCTGAAATAATAAGAATCTGGGCCTTTGAAATCTGTGGGTTTTATGATCTTCACGAATGTGAAGTAATAACCACCTAAAGAGGGAAGTTTGGACACTCAAATAAATATGTCACTCCACAATACACTCTTAGCTCCCAACTGCTCCTGTCTAGAAATTGGTGTTCCTTTTAATTTGACCCTCCATCCTATCAGTGGTGTTCACATAGATGTCCTTCAAACATGGTGGTGAGCAAAGCAACAATTTTACGTTTCTGTCGTCCACAGGCCCAGAGGAAGGATACTTGTGGTCTTCAGGGAGCACTTAGTGAATGAATGTGGCTATATACAGACAGGAAGTGAGAAGGAGATGAAAGAGGACAGAGGATAGAGACACGGGTTCAAGTCCCTGCACAACCATTTCCTGGTTTTGTAGGTACACTCGGCCGACACGACCTGCAAGTGTCTCGGTGAACCCAGTACTCTCCCTACAGCCTAGTTACCTTGCAGGATTTTTGGAAGCATAATGTAGGAAAGTGACATAGGATATGTGGTTACCTGTTCTGTACACAAGGACAGATGGGCAGACAGAAAGATGATTGATTGATTGATTGATTGATTGATAGACAGACAGATAGATAGATATAGGTTCATATCCATTAACACAAAGCTATTG
>NW_026645194.1:0-19405 GCF_030020395.1 Manis pentadactyla
GATCTCAGGGAAGTTGTGCTTGTACTTGGGTTGACAATCTTCAGCATGTCTACTTTTGTAATGGGGGTTTCATTTTCTACTTGTGCAACAGGAGTGGCGTTCTTCCTCATTAGAAGGCCTCTGTGTGAGCTCTTAATTGAGAGTGGAGCCTCAGAGGTCTTGCCTTTTCCTGGTCTTGGCTCTTGGCACCTTCATCTGATCTCATGCGCGGCATGCCTGCAAAGCAGTGGTAGTGCTTATGGTGCTCTGAGGTCTCTGGGCAATGTCAGCAACAGGGGAGCTCTGGGGAAGTAGCCCCCAAAATAGGATGGGTGGGGGTGTCTCATCTTGGGCCTTGTGGTGTATTTCACAAGCATTCTTCTTATTCCTCTGACCCCAAGGCATGGTCAGGGATGTTAGGCAGAAGTGCGAGCAGGGCAATAGCTAATGCTGGCCCACTGGAAGAGACAGGATGAGAGGTTATGCTTGTCTGCAACAGGGAGACACCTCCTCACCTATAATAAACACCACCTCTCTGGGTTTCTTTAAGGGCACTGTTCTAGGAACCCACAGGGCTCTTGTTCTCCTGAGTAGTCTGACCCCTAAGAACTCTAGTGTAGTGCATTGAATTGCATGCCCCTAAAAGATATGTGCAAGCTCATTCCCCAGTGCCTGTGATGAAATTGAATCAATAATGAAAATAGTACCCAAGAACAAAATCCCTGAACCAGATGTATTCACCACTGAATTTTTATCAGACATTTAGAGAAGACATAATACCCATTCTCCTTAATGTTTTCCAAGAAATAGAAGAGGAGGGAATAATTCCAAACTCATTCAATGAAGCCAGCACCACTCTAATACCAAAACTAGGCAAAGACACCACAAGAAAAGAAAACTACAAACCAATATCACTGATAAACATAGACACAAAAACACTCAACAAAATAATAGAAAAGCGAATTCAAAAATATATCAAAAGGATCACACAACGTGATCAAGTGGGATTCATCCCAGGGATGCAAGGATAGTACAACATTCGAAAATCCATCAACATCATCCACCACATCAATAAAAAGAAGGACAAAAATCACATGATCATCTCCATAGATGCTGAAAAAGCATTGGACAAAATTCAACACCCATTCATGATAAAATCTCTCAACAAAATGGGTATAGAGGGCAAGTACCTCAATATGATAAAGTCCATATATGACAAACCCGCAGCAAACATCTTACTTAACAGTGAAAATGTGAAAGCTTTTTCTCTAAGATCAGGGACAAGACAAGGATGCCCATTCTCCCCACTTTCATTCAACATAGTACTGGAGGTCCTAGTCACTGCAATCAGACAACACAAAGAGAAAAAAGCCATCCAGATTGCTAAGGAAGAAGTCAAACTTTCACTGTTTGCAAATGGCATGATATTGTACATAAAAAAAACCCCTAAAGAATTCATTCCAAAACTACTAGAACTAATATCTGAATTCAATTAATATACGATAAAGGAGCCATGGATATACAATGGGGAAATGACAGCCTCTTCAGCAACTCGTGCTGGCAAAACTGGACAGCTACATGCAAGAGAATGAAACTGGATTATTGTTTAACCCCATACACAAAAGTAAGACAAGTATCAAATGATTTCACTCATCTGCGGAGTATAACAACAAAGCAAAAACTGAAGGAACTCAACAGCAGCAGACTCACGGAACCCGAGAATGGACTAACAGTTACCAAAGGGAAAGGGACTTGGGAGGATGGGTGGGAAGGGAGGGATAAGGGGGAAAAAGGGGCATTACGATTAGCACACTTAATGTAGCTGGGGGGGACACGGCAAAGGCAGTATATAGAGAAGACAAGTAATGATTCTATAGCAGCTTACTATGCTGATGGACAGTGACTGTAATGGGGTATGTGTGGGGGACTTGATAATAGGGGGAGTCTAGTAACCATAATGTTGTTCAAGTAATTGTACATTAATGATATCAAAATTAAAAAAATATATTAAAAAGAAAAGGACTTTACCTGCACTTGATTATAAATTCACAGAAACAGGGACAGAGCAAGAGGAAGGGGCAAAGCTCCAGGTAGTGGTTTTTAGGAGTAAGTCTCTAGTCTTAATGTCACTGTGTGTTTAAACTTTCTCCACAAGGTAACTAAACCAAAAATTTCATGTTGACAAAACTGGAAGTGGTTATGAACAGCTAAGGAAGAGTTCACTACTAACACTGCTTTGGATTGATACATCACAAGTCTTCTTTACAGGGCTAAATAAACCCAGAAGCAGGAGAGGTAAAAGAACACAAGTTGTGTCAACCCTTTTAAATCGTTTTATATTACAAAATCCATGACCACCAAAATCAAAATCTAAAAAAATACTTATTACTGTCCATATACTATTTAAAAGTAAAAACATAAAACCAATGAAATGATTTTGAATTACTGCGCTTGTCTCAGAGAGTTAAACCTCATCCAGTAGGCTTTCTAAAGCACATTGTACTCTCCATACCTGTTTAAATTATTTCTTAATTTAATCATTGTTAGCAAAAATATACATATTTAAATTTACTTACACACAAAAGGATTAATTACCATTTAATTAAATATGTAATGCTTACTATATAGATGGTATATTTGTGTTAGGATAGTTGATGGGACAAGTGTTAATTCTGGTGCAGTAACGTATATTTATTTATATATTTTAAATTTTTTATCATTGATATAACCTCTTATGAAGGTTTCACTTGAAAAAACAATGTGGTGACTACATTAGCCCATATTATCAAGTCCCACCCCCATATCCCATTGCAGTCACTGTCCATCAGCTTAGTAAGATGTCACAGATTCACTATTTGCTTTCTCTGTGCTGCACTGTTTTCCCCGTGATGCCTCACACCAGGTGTACTAAACATAATACCCCTCAATCCCCTTCTCCCTCCCTCCCCACCCGCCCGCCCTCACCCCTCCCCTTTGCTAACCGCTAGTCTCATCTTGGAGTATGTGAGTCTGCTGCTGTTTGGTTCCTTCAGTTTTGCTTCATTGTTATACTCCAAAAATGAGGGAAATCATTTGGCACTTGTCTTTCTCCTCCTGGATTATTTCACTGAGCGTAATGTCCTCCAGCTCCATCCATGTTGTTGCAAATGGTAGGATTTGTTTCTTTCTTATGGCTGAATAATATTCCATTGTGTGTATGTACCACCTCTTCTTTATCCATTCATCTACTGATGGACACTTAGGTTGCTTCCATATCTTGGCTATTGTAAAAAGTACTGCAATAAACATAGGGGTGCATATGTCTTTTTGAATCTGAGAACTTGTATTCTTTGGGTAAATTCCAAGGAGTGGGATTCCCGGGTCAAATGGTATTTCTATTTTTAGTTTTCTGAGGAACTGCCATATTGCTTTTCACAATGGTTGAACTAGCTTATATTCCCACCAGCAGTGTAGGAGGGTTCCCCTTTCTCCGCATCCTTGCCAGCACTTGTAGTGCTTAGTCTTCTCGATGCTGAACATCCTTACTGGTGTGAGGTGATATCTCATTGTGGTTTTAATTTGCATTTCCCTGATGATTAGTGATGTGGAGCCTCTTTTCATGTGTCTGTCTGTTGGCCATCTGAATTTCTTCTTTGGAGAACTGTCTCTTCATATCCTCCGCCCATTTTTTAATTGGGTTATTTGCTTTTTGGGTGTTGAGGTGCCTGAGTTCTCTATATATTTTGGATGTTAACCCCTTGTAGGATATGTCATTTACAAATATATTCTCCCATACTGTAGTATGCCTTTTTGTTCTGTTGATGGTGTCCTTTGCTGTACAGAAGATTTTAGTTTGATGTAGTCCCATGTGTTCATTTTTGCTTTTGTTTTCCTTGCTCGAGGAGATGCATTCAGGGAGACCTTGCTCATGTTTATATTCAGGAGATTTTTGCCTATGCTGTCTTCTAAGAGTTTTATGGTTTCATGACTTACATTCAGGTCTTTGATCCATTTTGAGTTTACTTTTGTGTATGGGGTTAAACAATAATCCAGTTTCATTTTCTTGCATGTAGCTGTCTAGTTTTGCCAGCACCAGTTGATGAAGAGGCTGTCATTTCCCCGTTGTATGTCCATGGCTCCTTTATCGTATATTAATTGGCCATATATGGTTGGGTTTATATCTGGGCTCTCTAGTCTGTTCCATTAGTCTATGGGTCTGTTCCTGTGCCAGTACCAAATTGTTTTGATTGCTGTGGCTTTGTAGTAGAGCTTGAAGTCAGGGAGCATAATCCCCCCAGCTTTATTGTTCCATCTCAGTATTGCTTTGGCTATTCTGGGTCTTTTGTGGTTCTATATGAATTTCAGAATGATTTGCTCTAGTTCATTGAAGAATGTTGTTGGTATTATGACAGGAATTACATTGACTCTGTAATTGCTTTAGGCAGGATGGCCATTTAAAAAATATTAATTCTTCCTATCCATGAGCATAGGATGTGTTTCCATTTATTGACGTCTTCTTTAACTTCTCTCATGAGTGTCTCATAGTGTTCAGAGTATAGTTCTTTCACTTCCTTGGTTAGGTTTATTCCTAGGTCTTTTATTCTTTTTGATGCAATTGTGAATGGAATCGTTTTCCTGATTTCTCTTTCTGCTAGTTCATCATTAGTGTATAGGAAGGCAACAGATTTCTGAGTATTAATTTTGTATCCTACCTTTGCTGAATTCAGATATTAGATCTAGGAGTTTTGGAGTGGATTCTTTAGGGCTTTTTATGTACAATATCATGTCATCTGCAAACAGGGACAGTTTAACTTCTTCCTTGCCAATCTGGATGCCTTTTATTTCTTTGTGTTGTCTGATTGCCATGGCTAGGACCCCCAGAACTATGTTGAATAAAAGCGGGGAGACTGGGCATCCTTATCTTGTTTATCATCTTAAAGGAAAAGCTTTCAGCTTCTTGCTGTTACATATAATGTTGGCTGTGGGTTTATCATATATGGCCTTTATTAAGTTGAGATACTTTCCCTCTATACCCATTTTGTTGAGAGGTTTTATCATGAATGGATGTTGAATTTTGTCAAATGCTTTTTCAGCATCTATAGAGATGATCATGTGGTTTTGGTCCTTCTTTTTGTTGATGTGGTGGATGATCTTGATGGGTTTTTGAGTGTTGTACCATCCTTGCATCCCTGCAATAAATCCTACTTGATCATGATGGATGATCTTTTTGATGTATTTTTGAATTCAGTTTGCTAATATTTTGTTGAGTATTTTTGCATCTACGTTCATCAGGGATATTGGTCTGTAATTTTCTTTTTTGGTGGGGTCTTTGCCTGGTTTTGGTATTAGGGTGATGTGGGGTTCATAGAATGAGTTTGGAAGTATTCCCTCCTCTTCTATTTTTTGGAATACTTTAAGGAGAATGGTTATTATGTCTTCTCTGTATGTCTGATAAAACTCCAAGGTAAATCCATCTGGCCCAGGGGTATTTTTTCTTGGGTAGTTTTTTGATTGCCACTTCAATTTCTTTGCTGGTAATTGGTTTGTCTAGATTTTGTGTTTCTTCTTTGGTCAGTCTTGGAAGGTTGTATTTTTCTAAGAAGTTGTCCATTTCTTCTAGGTTTTCCAGTTGTTAGCATATAGGTTTTTATAGTATTCTCTAATAATTCTCTGTATTTCTATGGAGCCCATCGTGATTTTTCCTTTCTCGTTTTTGATTCTGTTGATGTGTGTTGATGCTCTTTTTCTCTTAATAAGTCTGGTTAGAGGCTTATCTATTTTGTTTATTTTCTCAAAGAACCAGCTCTTGGTTTCAGTGATTTTTTTCTATTGTCTTATTCTTCTCAATTTTATTTATTTCTTCTCTGATCTTTTTTATGTCCCTCCTTATGCTGACCTCAGGCCTCATTTGTTCTTCTTTTAACAATTTCGATAATTGTGACGTTAGAGTATTCATTTGGGATTGTTCTTCTTTCTTTAAATATGCCTGGATTGCTAGATACTTTCCTCTTATGACTGCATTAGCTACTTCCCACAGAAGTTGGGGCTTTGTGTTGTTGTTGTCATTTGTTTCCATATATTGCTGGATCTCCATTTTAATTTGGTCGTTGATCCATTCATTATTTAGGAGCATGTTGTTAAACCTCCATGTGTTTGTGAGCCTTTTTGCTTTCTTTGTACAATTTATTTCTAGTTTTATGCCTCTGTGGTCTGAAAACTTGGTGGTAGGATTTCAATTTTTTTGAATTTACTGAGGCTCTTTTTGTGGCCTAGTATGTCGTCTATTCTGGAAAATGTTCCATGTGCACTTGAGAAGAATGTGTATCCTGTTGCTTTTGGATGTAGAGTTCTATAGATGTCTATTAGGTCCATCTGTTCTAGTGTGCTGTTCAGTGCCTCTGTGTCCTTACTTATTTTCTGTCTGGTGGATCTATCCTTTGGAGTGAGTGGTGTGTTGAAGTCTCCTAAAAAGAATGCATTGCATTCGATTTCCTCCTTTAGTTCTGTTAGTATTTGTTTCACATATGCTGGTGCTCCTGTGTTGGGTGCATATATATTTATAATGGTTATATCCTCTTGTTGGACTGAGCCTTTTATCATTGTGTAATGTCCTTCTTTATCTCTTGTTACTTCTTTGTTTAAAAGTCTGTTTTGTCTGATACTAGTACTGCAACACCTGCTTTTTTCTCCCTGTTGTTTGCATGGAACATCTTTTTCCATCCCTTGACTTTTAGTCTGTGCATGTCTCTGGGTTTGAGGTGTGTCTTTTGTAAGCAGCATATAGATGTGTCTTGCTTTTTTATCCATTCTGTTACTCTTTGTCTTTTGATAGGTGCATTCAGTCCATTTACATTTAGGGTGATTATTGAAAGATATGTACTTATTGCCATTGCAGGCTTTAGATTCATGGTTAGCTTCTTTAGTATCTTACTGCCTAACTTAACTTGCTTATGGAGCTATTATGAACACTGTCTGGTGATTCTTTATTTCTCTCCCGTCTTATTCCTCCTCCTCCATTCTTTATATGTTGGGTGTTTTATTCTGTGCTCTTTTGTGTTTCCTTTAACTGCTTTTGTGGGTAGTTGATTTTATTTTTTGCCTTTAGTTACTATTTGGTTGGTCTGCTTTCTTTGCTGTGATTTTATTTTCTCTGGTGACATTTGTTTAGCCTTAGGAGTGCCCCCATCTAGAGCAGTCCCTCTAAAATACCATGTAGAGATGTTTTGTGAGACACAAACTTCCTCAACTTTTGCTTGTCTGGGAATTATTTAATCCCTCCTTCATATTTAAATGATAATAATGCTGGATACAGTATTCTTGGTTCAAGGCCCTTCTGTTTCACTGCATTAAATATATCATGCCATTCTCTTCTGGTCTGTAAGGTTTCTGTTGAGAAGGCTGATGATAGCCTGATGGGTTTTCCTTTAAAGGTCACCTTTTTCCTCTCTCTAGCTGCCTTTAAAACTCTGTCCTTGTCCTTGATCTTTGTCATTTTAATTATTATGTGTCTTGGTGTTGTCCTCCTAGGGTCCCTTCTGTTGGGAGTTCTGTGTACTTGCGTGGTCTGTACGATTATTTCCTCCCCCAATTTGGGGAAGTTTTCAGCAATTATTTCTTCAAAAACACTCTCTATCCCTTTTTCTCTCTTCTTCTTCTTCTCATACCCCTATAATGCGAATATTGTTCCGTTTGGATCGGTCACACAGTTCCCTTAATATTGATTCATTCCTGGAGATCCTTTTATCTCTCTCTCTGTGTCAGCTTCTATGCATTCCTGTTCTCTGGTTTCTATTCCATCAGTGGCCACTTGCATCTTATCCGTTCTGCTCATAAATCCTCCCAGAGATTGTTTCATTTCTGTAATCTCCTTCCAGACGTCATTCCTGAGCTCTTACATATTTCTCTGCAGCTCCATCAGCATGGTTATGACCTTTATTTTGAATTCCTTTTCAGGGAGATTGGTTAGGTCTATCTCCCCAGATTCCTTGTTAGGGGAGGATGTCTGGGTTAGTCTGGTCTGTATCAAATTATTTTTCCTTTCCATGGCGATAGAGGTATTTGTGGGGAGCTGGTGCATGTGTTGCCTGGGAGAACATCTCTTCTTGCTGGTTTGTGGCCCTCCTCTCCTGGGAGAACAGCAACCCCTAGTGGCTTGTGCTGGGCAGCTGCACGCAGATGGAGTTTCTAATTCTTGCCTGGCTGCTGTGAAAGAAGCTCTGCCCTACTGCCTCAGGCTGCTTCTCCACTATGGTGGAGCCGTGTTGGAGGGGAAACAAGCGTGAGACTGTTTATCTCCGTGAGGGACCTCTGAGCTGTGAGGCCGCCCAGGGGGTTAGGGCGCCCGGAGCTCCCTGGGATTCCCAGCTGCTAGGCTAAGTGTCCAGGGGAGTTTCCATCCAGCTGTGGGGTACCTGTCCCTTAAAGACTTTCAAAAAGCACTCGCTTTTCTTTGTCCCAAGGGCGCCGGCCCTGGGGACCCACTCACAGATCGTACTGTCCTGTTTCCCTAGTTTCCAGCACCCAATGCAGACACTGTGTGTCTGCGCTCCGATGCCAATGGCTAAGGCTGGGTGTTTAGCAGTCCTGGGCTCCATCTCCCTCCCCACTCCAACTCCTCTCCTCCCGCTGGGAGCTGGGGTGAGGGGCACTCGGGTCCCACCTGGCCGGGGCTTGTATCTTACCCTCTTCACGAGGTGCTGGGTTCTCGCAGGTGTAGATGTAGTCTGGCTGTTGTCCTGTGTCTTCTGGTCTCTCTTTTAGGAATAGTTGCATTTGTTGTATTTTCAAAAATACATATGGTTTTGGGAGGAGATTTCTGCCTGCCTACTCATGCCGCCATCTTAGCTCCACCTGATACTCAAAATGCTTCTAAAATAATCCCATATGTTCTCCAGTTCTTGACTGGGGACAGACCCAATACTATTTATTAAAGAACATATAAAGGCTATTCAACAGCCTTATGTAAGGAAAGCATGTCTGGATAAGACAAAATGAAACAGAGTGACTTATATTCTGTTCTTCAATAAAATTCACTCTAATTTTTATTGAATACTCGACAAACCTATGATTAATGACAATAACCAACGTTTGTTGAATATCAGGAAATGACTAAGCATTTTACATATATTTGTTTCATTTAGGCCTCACAACAAATAGCAGGATTAGGTATTATCACTACTATTTTAAACATATGGAGAAAGGAGAGCATGGACAGTTTACTTTCCTGGAGAAGTACAATTAAGACAGAATATACCTGGAATTTAAATTCAGGCCATTTGGCCCAAGAATCCATGGTTTTTATTGCATCTTTGTAATATTAGTGTTAGACTTATTTAACTTAGATCTCTGAAGTTCTCACCAACTCTCTTCTGGTTGCATTCAGAGAAGTGTTTTTCAAACCTGGATGCATATTAAAACAACCTGGAGAAATTACATAATTACAGATGCCCGGGACATATTCCAAACCAACTGAGATTGGATTCTCTAGGCTGTGTCCTTGGCACCGGTAGGTTTTAAAAGCTGCCCAGGTGATTCTCAAGCATAGTGAGGGTTGCAAACCACTAACTTGTATAAATCATGAATATATGAATGAAACATTATATCTGCTTACAACTTTTGTGATAGCTATAAATATTGATAAAAGTGGCTGGTTGAAGTGGTCAAGGATGTGGTGATTAGAAATATGATTAAGAAATGGAAAACCTGAGGCATAGCACAACATTCTCATGGATATTTAAATCTTTCAGAATGTTTGTGAGACTTTGGGTGGAAAGGAATACTGTACTCCATGCACCAGTGCTTTTTTAAAAATTAGAGAAAATTACAAATATAATAAATGATAGTGTTGAAGAAAACCAAAGGGAAAATGTCAATGGTTCTAAATTTGGATAGCTACAGAATCATTTGTGATATTTATTAAAAGTGCAGGTTCTGTGACTTATATTCAAGACTGGTGCAGGCAGGTGCTTGTAATATATTCAACAGTAATCTAGGAAATTCGGATGTAGGTTGTCCTTAGACCGCCTGAAATGAATCAAGGAAGAAGGGCAATAGTACTGGGTAGTGAAAAGGATTGTGACTCCACCTTCCAGTTGTTTACTTGATTGATCTGTACTCAGGAAAGGAATGGGGACATGGTATCTGGTAGAGAGCTGGATTTCAGTTAAGTATAGGAGCTAAAATAATGATTCCTGAGTTTCAGCATAATATGTTGAATAGAAACTTGAATTTTAGTGATTTGGAATCTTACCTTCAAAGTTTTTAGTAACTCCTTTGTGTGTTTGTGTTTTTCACACCGGTTTCAAGTGAGAACAGTAACATCCTTGTAGAGGGAAGGGTGAACTGGCCATTGTGAAAATATTACCCCAAGGTCAAAGCACTACATAACTTCCCACCCCAATTGCCACTTTGTGCTGCAGACTTTTCATGTACCAGTTAGATCCCAGAAATGTTAGATGTAGATCACCTCAATATTTACATGTCTCCTTTTAAGACATACTGTTTTTATCCAAATTTTCATGTCATAGGGTTCTTTTATATGTCTGTGTATCCCATAAATACTGATAGCTTTTAATATTATATACTACAAGTATAAGGTGTAGAGAAAATATGTTTATGTTTCTATAGAATTAGAGATTCATGAGAAAAATGTTGCTTACATTTGGGATCCTAGCATTAAAGCAAGACTTGGGAACTCCAGAAAGATTTAGCTAAATCCAGAGGTATATATTTGTATTTCAACAGAAAATGAGACCTTGGAGACAACTCTAGATTACAGAGACCTAGGACAGAAGGACTTTCCTGGGCCTTGGAAAGATGTATTTATACTCCAGAAAGTTAGAGTGAGAACTCGAGTGTTTTTCCATCTTATGTCCATAGAACAAAGATTTTTCTCCCTCATTTCAAGAGGGAGAGAGAAGGTAGCTAGTTGCCTCTTGCTCTTGTACATAAACAGAAAAAAAAATCCATTTTTCTCCATTCTTCACCGATTACAATGACTTCAAAGTTTGTAAATATAGGACAATTGACCTGACTTTCACCACATCACCCCAGGAGTAAGAATCAGGGTGTCACAAACAACATGGCCATTATTTGCATTTGTATTTGTATTTTAAGTGAATTTGTATTTTACGTGAATGATAAATCTGTGTCTGATCCAGAACACATCATGTGAGCATTCAGGATGAAAGTAATAAAGAGTTAGTTAAAACCTTATAGTGAGTTTTATTTGCATTATATGTATGTGTGTGTGTGTGTGTTCATACATGACTGAACAGTCCTGAACAGTGCTGCACAATTCATTATTATGAAAGTTCTTCATGATATTGTATTTAATATGGCCATACAAGTGAGTGCCTTTATAACATACATTCTATACCCGTTTTATGAGTGTTCTTTTTTACTTTACTTGGTATTATTGCTTTGTCCATGTATTTTTAATGTCTGTATTGAAAAGGAATTTCCATGGGATATTATTTCAGAGTGGAAATTGAAATATGACTCCATATAAATCTACCACATTTAAAAAAATATGTGGAAGTATGTACACACCCAAGTGCACATAATTTGAAAGTAGTCTTAGTAAGAGGTCCAGGTTTTATAAGCCAACAGAATAAAGGTTGAATACTTTATTAACATTACCTATGATCTTTGAATAAATTTAAAAAGCAGAATGACATTCATATGTATGTTGTATTATTGTTTTCTATTTTAATAACAAAAAGAAAGTGTTTCACTTTTGTTGGTTTTATATTAAGTATTGTGGCAATCTCAGTAGTAATAGCATATGTCCTTGTCTTTGGGCTTCCTCGTTATAACTATATTTGGACATTCACACCAAGTCCACGGAGTAATTATTAGAGGTGTTTCTTTATGCTTGCTCTTTTTTAGCCCTTTGTTCTTTGGGGGAAATCTGGTAATATGAAAATGGTTCCTGCCTTTGAAGTATATACAAACTAATTGGGAGAAATGCAGAATACAAGAGAAGAACTCAGATAAGGAAAGAGATTGATATAATCTAAACTTATCACCCAAAGACTTTTTGATGAGGCAGGAATATTTGTGTTAGGAGGAAATGGCATGAACAGAATATAGTATGTGAACAAATGATGCACATTTAGCAAATTGTGTGAATGGGTTGTCATAGTTGAAGTTTGATTAGAGAATTAGATGGAGTCGTTGAGTTGAGATACTGGGTGTTAGCATAAAAAGTTAGGAGTTGGCTATGCGGTATTGTGGGAATAAAGATATTCACTACTACAACAATAGAACGGATTAAAAGGAGAGGTACTGCAGACAGAAAGCACAGACCAGTCAGAATATTCTTTCAAATGCTGAGGGAGGAAAAGAGTAACATCCCCACTCAGATCATTGTGATGGAGACTGACAGCAATGTGCTCATACTGAGAAGATCATGAGGTTTGCCAGACCTAGAGACGAGCCATAAGAGGAGGGCCCGGAGGAGGGACCATTACAATTGCTCCTGGGTTTTCCAGTTTGTGATCTGGAGAGACTGACGTTGAGAGTCACAAAACACGGCTTTGTATAAACAGTGCCATGTACCTACTGGACAAAAGAGGGTTTATACACCTTTATTTTTCTCCTTGTAAGGAAGGCCTGTTAAAGTCACTTTGTACCAGAACTCTTATTTACGTCCTTTCATATCGGCATATTTATAAAGATAAACTGTATCAACTATTATATGTGTGGCAACTTCCCAACTACTAAGTATGTGTGGCAATCTCAGTAGTGACAGCATATGTCCTTGTATTTGGGCGTCCTCATTATACTTGGGAAGAGTAACAGTGCTGCGATTCCCTTCAGTGCAACAAACTATTCTCTGTGAATGGGTAAACTCTGAAAGGCGTACAGATTAGTTCCACCACACTCACGCCTTTGAAAGATCTTACAGACAAATAGTGATAAGTCCGTTGAAAAGGGCTGATGCAAGGCAGCCAGTGAGTGTGACCACTGACAACGAAACAAAAACATTGTGTTATGGGACTCAAGGAGCTTAAAGGTCACTATCATAACAGCAGTTGGTGCTTAGGGTGGCCCTTGAAAGTTTGGTAAGTGTTCACAAGAGACTTAAAATACCTTTGTTTAAAAGCATAATTCGTTGTACAATGCAATTTCTCTCCTTTGTTTTTTAATTTCCTCATTTTTGTTCATGCATATGTTTATTTTATCGTGTGGTCCAGAAATAGTGAATTATACTAGGTACAAGGTAGCGGAGATGTCTATAATTTGATAAACGGGGGAATTGACAGTTACCCTAGCGGATAATTACCAAGCTTCTGCCAGCCAGTTCCAATGCCCTAACTTTTAATTAGCCCAAATTTCCCAATCGTGTTGAACGGTACAATAAGTTCTAAATTGTCACTTCTTAATTTTTTTTCTCTAAAAGAAACCTACTGCAGGTGAGTGGATGGCTCAACAGCGAGCTGAGAGCGGAGAAAGAGATTGATGAAGAAAACCAGAACCCCATTGTGCAGAGCCTCGAGGATTTACCCTGTGAGGGACCGGAGACCACGGGAGGGTTTTGAGTAGAGTTAGCATTCTTCAAGGACACATTTCACGGAGTATGAGGGATATTTGGAGGAGCAAGAGTAGATTCAGGGGGACCAATTAGAAGCTGATCTAACTGATACAAGCAAAAGATGAAGATGCTACCCACTAGGACAGTGACAGATGGCGATAGAGAGAAGTTGTAAGATCTGAGCGGTGCTCAAATGCAGAAAAACTCCATTTTTATGCTTAAAAAGGGAAAAGGATTGGAGTTTTTCAATTTTGGAACTTAACTATGGGAAGAATAAAAGTTTTCAAAAGTTTCTACGTACCCTATCTATAATTCGTGTAGGAACTCCACAAAAAAATGTTTTTTGCTATTAGTAATTTTCTTTAGGTAAGTAATCCTGATTAAGAGTATTTCAAGACAGTCTATTGTGTATTATATAATTATAGAATTTTCTCCTTCATGTAGGTAAAAATATAAGATCCTTTCATCAGTGAGATCAGAATTCAAGCTCCATCTGGCACTTACTAGCAAGGTAACCTTGCGTAAGTCACTGAATATTTCCAGGCCTTTTAGAAAATAAGTAAATAAATCAGGAGATGGAGCTAACATCACCTGTATCTTGTGTCTGGCGGTTGTTATGTTTTTCAAGAATGCAGTAATATAATAGAATGAAATATAAATACAGTACCTGGCACCAATAGATACTTGAAAACTACTATATATTATTTGTAGTATCTACAAATCACTAATCAGGAACCCCTCTCAAACTTTGCCTAAATCACCATTTTAAAATAATCCACTCTTCAAAACTATGGTTTAATATTTTCTCTTGCATTTTTCGTCTCTTGTTTCTAAATGGCTCACCTGTTGTAATCTCATGCGTCACCGGGCCTTGACAATTCCAAATCAGGTTCTCCATTCCCCTCCCTAGACTGTCACTCATAAATTAACTTTCCCATTGAGAATTAATACCGACATTTAAGACTGACCCACATCCGTATAATGTGCAATTCGGCAGTGCACTTGTTTATTAATGTTCTTCCTCCTTATGTCCCTTTTTCCCCGGGTTTATTGAGATATAATTGACGAATAAAAATTGTACATATTTATGATCTACAAGTTGATGTTGTGATATACATATAGATTGCAAAATAATCACCGCAATCAACTTAATTAACATATCCATTACTTCACAAAGTTACCATTTCCTTTTCCTTGATTTTTTGTTGTTTTTGTTGTGGTGGTGAAAACATTTAAGATTTATCCTCTTAGCAAATGTTGAATTGCAGTATAGTATTGTTAGCTATAATCACTTGGCTGTACATTAGATTTCCGACCTTATTAATTTTTATTTGTCAATGATACCCATCATCTAGTGCGCCACAAATTCAGGAAACATGAGAAATTTCAGAGAGAAATTTACAGTCTGTGTTGGGGACACCATGTGGATTATTTTAGGAGACATGTCCAAACCTAGATCTTCATCTGAAGAGCAGCTGAGGAAATTGGTGTTAGGGTACACTACTTCAAATCTCCTCCTCCTTGCAGTTGCGTGCCACCTTCCTTTGCTCATTGGTGCTTCTGGCCTGTCTCAACTGTCTGCCGTCACTCACTAACATTCGTGCAGTCCCCACCTCAGTGGAGAGGGCCCACTGTGCACAGAGGATGAGATACCCATTGCCAGCAGGTATCAAGACACATCCCTGCCCTAATACATTGGCAAAGTGGACCCCCAGACTAGCCAAGACATGTCGTTTTCCTAGAATCCACCAGGGACAATACTGGCTGATGCAGCAGAGGCAGCTACACTTGCTTTAACAGTAGATGGAGGAATTCTGTGGGGTGATGGATGTTTCTGGCCCTTTTATCCAGTAGACGTCCCTACTCAGGTAACCATACAATTTCTATCCGTTAGTAGTGATTTGGAGATTTCCCACGCCTATTCACTGAGGTGTCCTGGACTCTCCATCCAGATTGCTCACTTTTTCCTCCTTCTGGTCTCTTTTCCATCCTACACTGACTTCTGGATTCAGAACTTCCAACTACCAGCCTGCTCTGGACACTCTGGACTTGGATTTACATGTGGTCTCTCCCATGGACCCTGGATATTGCATCGCCATCCCTCACCAGTGTAAGTGCCCTGTGTGGCCATATTCCCTGTCAGCTGATCCTTTTGACCAAATCTTTGCTTCTCAAATTAAGCACTTTTGATGTATGAAATAATATATGTGTCAGTCTTTATGGTATTTACAGTCATTACTTTCTGAGAATATGAACTGGTATTTGGGGGATGAAATTTGGGCAATATTTATAAAAATTTGCAGTCTGTACACATTCTCCACTTTAAACCAGTTTCCACCTTGCTATCAGAACAATGGACTTCAGCCTAACAAATCATGTTCAAAATATTTTAGTTCTACAAGTGATAGCCACAAATTATGTGTCTGTCAGAAAGAGGGCTAAATTAATTCCGGACCATACAGGCTATAGGAACTGTTATAAAAGTGAAGTAGGACTCTATGTGCTATCTTGGAAAGATCCTTTTTTCATGTTAAGTGGGGAGGACATATGGCAGAATAATATGCATACCATTTACTACTCTTTCTGTTTTGAAATAATATATTTTTATAACACATCATTGTATGAGAAAGCCTATAATTAGCTTTAAAATAACATACTAGATCCTTTATTGTAGCTATTGCTGAGAACATGGCTGCATTATGAAGGAATATTCTGAAGGCAGAGATTATGATTTGTAAGTTTAGAATTCTTGCAATAAGAATATATACATTATTAGCTTTGTCATTAAATACTTAAATAAGCTTAGCAACAGAATTAGTAGCTGTGTATGATTCAGATAAGGTTTGTGCTAGCTGATGGAACAGCCAACACCTGAAATCTGAATGGCTTAACATAATAAAACTTTATTTTTTGTGCATATAAAATCTGATTGATTGGGCAGGTAATCTTTGCTACCAGGTAACCCAGAGGTCTAGGCTGCCTCCGTCTCGTACTTCCACATTTGAACATACACTGTCCTTGTTTGCTGCTGATTAGAAGAGAAAATAGTATGGTGGCATACTGTCTCTCAAAAGCCTTGGTGTGTGACTGATAAAGATCGTTTCCACCCATGTTTCAGCAGCAAGGGCTACTTGCATGATCCTTTCCAACTACAAGTGAACTGGGCAATACAGTCTTCTCACATACCCAAGATGGAGTGGCAGACAAGCTGTGGATAAGCACTTGTGGTGTCGTCCATGAACTGTCATATAGTCAGTGCCCCATAGAGAGCAACCACTAGAATTTGTACAACAACCCTTATCATTTTTTGGTGGAGTCTCTGAAAAGGCAAAGTGTTTCTTGCAATTCTCCAACTTTCTGAGATCTTATATAACAGGTGCTTCCAATACAGGGTCACGTATACTTTTCAAGAGGATCTTGTAAATCTCTGCAGGGAGTGTTTGCCATACACTTCACTCAGAAGCACCATCTGCACTGTCGTTTGTAATAAGCAGTATGATAACAGTATACTGAGAATTTTTCTTTTACTTTTGCTGCATTGACAAAAGTTTAACTTAGGATTCTCTGCTATCTACCACCTGACTGATAATGCCTGGTCATCTGCACAAATGCAAGTATGCATATTGAAACCAAGATTCTTTCTCTTTCTCTTTCTTTCTTTCTTTCTTTCATCTGTATGTCTGTCCACCCACCCAACCCACGCATCTGTCCATATGTCCATCCATCCATCCGTCCATCCAGCTATCTATCTACCAATCTGTCTGTCATCTATTTATCTAATCTATTATCCAAAGGCAATACCGAAGAACCACATTCCCTTGGAACTCCAGAGTCTACAAGAACTGGGACATTGTATGCTGGGTTTCTTTTCAGTTAACTTTTTCCCAGTAACTCCAGTCTCAATTATCAGCTTAGCAGAAGTAGTTCTAGTAGTTATGTTTGCTTACTTAGTTTTCCAACGGTCTTTCCTCATCAATTACTTACAGGAGAGGCTTTGATTTTTTACCACCAAGGTAAGCTCACCCAGAGGTTTATGTGCCCAGTAGGTCCCTCAGCCCCCTGGTACAGGGAGGACACCATTCACATGAGAGATTTATCTCCTGCTTTCAGGAGGATACAGCTCCCTCACCCCCTCAGCCTCTGCTTGTCCTACATCCAGATTTAACTTAAAATCACCTCTCATTAAAGAAATTAGAGGTTTTCTTTATTCTCAAATAAGAAATCCCATTAAAATTCAACGGCAAATATCATAAAATAAGCCCATCTTTTAGGAATAGTGCTCCCAAACTAGCAGATTCTTTACTAAATCAGACTATACTCACCAGATCATTTGGAAATCGCCTTGAGAATGTAATACAATGCTTAGTGGTGAAGACCAGGTCTAAATTTTACTACCAAAATGACCTTTCGCGTGGAACAGGACACTGCTATCAGAGAGGTTCCACGGTGAGGATGGGGCTGCCAGGTACTTGGAACACACTAAGTCAGGGAAAGGGCAGGTGATGCTCGGCAGTTCCTTGGGGGTGCAGAAAGAAAGCCTCAGAAGAGGATGCAATGCAGTGCTGGTCAGCAGGTCCACAGTCCAATTTGGACAAGAAGGCACACTGGAGAATATCCAGGGGAAGGGTGTTGTAATGCACACATAGAGGATGAAAAGTAATTTCCCCCTATCCTTCTAGGTTATTGAGGAAGACAACCCACTCCACACCCCTTAGTGAAAGGACTGATTAACAGAAGAAAACACAAATTTAATTACATACAAATGTACATATGGGAGCCCCACAAAAATATGAGACTCAAAGAAGTGACCAAAACAGGAAGCTTTTATTATAACTTTTAGACAAACTAAAAATGAATCTACGAAGAATTGACATGGCAGAGTGGTGTGGGTTAAGGGTAGCAAGTAGTAAATAATAAGGTTCATACAGCCATTTGGCTCTAACTTTTCTCTCTAGTGATAAGAATGCCCTGTACCCTCCTGGTACAGGTAGGACACCATTCCCATGAGAGATTTATCTCCTGCTTTCAGGGGGATTAAGAAGGGTCAGAGTGTCCCTCCTTCATCGGCTACTGCTCAAATATCTTTAATTCAAAATAAATATGCCAAACAGCATATTCTGAGCTGACATTCTGAACCCTTACAGACAAAAAAGCTGGAACTGGACAAAAATGCATTTGCTTCAACTTCATAAACCAAACTATCTTAAAGCTGATTTCATCCATTTTTCGAATAAATGCGTACAGAACTTCTGTGCGATCTGATTCCAGGTGACAATATGAGATGGTTGCAATCAGTTTTGCAAAACAGCAGAGGTTTTACCACTTAACCTCATGATAGCCTTCCATGTGAGACTGATACCGCACCTAAAGTTGGAGATTTTGAAGCTAATTGAATCTGTACTAAAAGAAACAACATTTGAATAATAAACACGTGACAAACAAAAGAACACATTTCCAAGTTACACATACACATACATCCTGTGCTCCTTTCAGCCCTACCTCAGGCCTCAATTCTTTGAACTCTAAATGGCCTTTGAACAACAAAGTGAGGAATCAGCCTCGGGGGTCACTAGGGACAGTAGGCATGACTAGACTTGCCACTAGAACCAGCAGGGGCCCCAGAAGGGAGGCAGCCGTGTCTGACATGGTGTCTTGGGCCCTCTTTTCCTCATCTTGCAGAGCATCCTCATACTGAGATCGGAAAGCACTCGGCTCAACCCCATTAACCCTGGCCAGGGACTGCAGGACTTTCATCTTGGTGGTTTCAGCATAGGCTCTCGGGCCCCACAGGAACTCAAATTGGGCAGGATCACTGTTGGCCACCTGCCGGTACTCCAGGTATTTTTCCTTCACGAGATCGTTGGTGATGAGCTTCCGGGGCTCCCCGAAAAAGGGGTTCACTCTCCCGGC